>NC_053026.1:151588433-151770015 GCF_003073215.2 Triticum urartu | reverse complement strand
CAAGCTTGTGGGAGACTCTCTTCTTCAATTTGCACAAAATTATATATTTCCCTTAAGGCAGCTTGTTTCTTATGAGCAGGGAAATATTTAGCAGAGAAGTAATAAATCATATCCTGGGGACTACGCACACAACCAGGATCAAGGGAATTAAACCATGTTTTAGCATCACCCTTTAATGAGAACGGAAACAACTTAAGGATAAAGTAATAGCGAGTTTTCTCATCATTAGTGAATAGGGTGGCCATATCATTTAATTTAGTAAGATGTGCCACAATAGTTTCAGATTCATAGCCATAAAAAGGATCAAATTCAACCAAGGTAATTAACTCAGGATCGACAGAGAAATCATAATCCTTATTAGTAATAAAGATAGGTGAAGTAGCAAAAGCAGGGTCATGTTTCATTCTAGCATTCAAAGATTTTTCTTTCTGCTTAGCTAATAATTTCTTAAGATCATATCTATCATTGCAAGCAAGAAAGTCTCTAGCATTTTCTTCATCCATAACATAGACCTCAGGCACAACAGGCAATTAATATCTAGGGGGAGAATCTTCATCATCACTTTCATCAATATTATCAGTTTCAATAATTTCATTCTCTCTAACCCTAGCAAGTTGTGCATCAAGAAATTCACCTAGTGGCACAGTATTATCAAGCATAGAAGTAGTTTCATCATAAGAATCATGCAAACAAGAAGTGGCATCATCAATAACATGCGACATATCAGAATGAATAGCAGGAGTAGGTGTCGCAAGCTTACTCAAAATAGAAGGTGAATCAAGTGCAGAGCTAGATGGCAGTTCCTTACCTCCCCTCGTAGTTGAGGGAATTTCTTTGGTTCTTTGATCTTTCAAGTTCTTCATAGTGATCAATAGATATAAATCCCAAGTGACTCAAAGAATAGAGCTATGCTCCCCGGCAATGGTGCCATAAAATAGTCTTGATAACCCACAAGTATAGGGGATCGCAACAGTTTTCGAGGGTAGAGTATTCAACCCAAATTTATTGATTCGGCACAAGGGGAGCCAAAGAATATTCTCAAGTATTAGCAGCTGAGTTGTCAATTCAACCACACCTGGAAACTTAATATCTGCAGCAAAGTAATATGATAGTAGTGGTAACGGTGGCAAAAGTAACGGTAGCAGTTTTGGTTTTATAGTGATTGTAACAGTAGCAACAGAAAAGTAAATAAGCGAAGAACAATATGTGAAAAGCTCGTAGGCAATGGATCAGTGATGGATAATTATGTCGGATGTGATTCCTCATGCAATAGTTATAACATAGGGTGACACAGAACTAGCTCCAGTTCGTCAATATAATGTAGGCATGTATTCCGAATATAGTCATGCGTGCTTATGGAAAAGAACTTGCATGACATCTTTTGTCCTACCCTCCCGTGGCAGCGGGGTCCTATTGGAAACTAAGGGATATTAAGGCCTCCTTTTAATATAGTACCAGACCAAAGCAATAACACTTAGTGAATACATGAACTCCTCAAACTACGGTCATCACCGGTAAGTATCCCAATTATTGTCACTTCGGGGTTAACGGATCATAACACATAATAGGTGACTATAGACTTGCAAGGTAGGATCAACAACTCACATATATTCAAGGAAACATAATAGGTTCAGATCTGAAATCATGGCACTCGGGCCCTAGTGACAAGCATTAAGCATAGCAAAGTCATAGCAACAACAATCTGAGAACATAATGGATACTAGACCCTAACAAAACTAACTAGATTACATGATAAATCTCATCCAACCCATCACCGTCCAGCAAGCCTACGATGGAATTACTCACGCACGGCAGTGAGCATCATGAAATTGGTGATGGAGGAAGGTTGATGATGACGATGGCGACGGATTCCCCTCTTCGGAGCCCCGAACGGACTCCAGATCAGCCCTCTCGAGAGAGATTAGGGCTTAGCGGCGGCTCCGTATCGTAAAACGCGATGAATCCTTCTCTCTGTTTTTTTCTCCTCGAACGTGAATATATGGAGTTGGAGTTGAGGTCGGTGGAGCTTCAGGGGGCCCACGAGGCAGGGGTGCGCGCCCCCCACCCTCGTGGACAGGGTGTGGGCCCCCTGGCCTTGATTCTTTCGCCAATATTTTTTATATATTCCAAAAATATTCTCCATTGATTTTCAGGTCATTCCAAGAACTTTTATTTCTGCACAAAAATAACACCATGGCAATTTTGCTGAAAATAGCGTTAGTCCAGGTTAGTTCCATTCAAATCATGCAAGTTAGAGTCCAAAACAAGGGCAAAAGTGTTTGGAAAAGTAGATACGTCGGAGACGTATCAATCATATCACGGGGCTTGGATGCACCGGCGAAGTTTGCACCAACTCTCAAGGTGAGAAAGGGCAATGCCCAGTACCGAAGAGGCTAGCAATGATGGAAGGGTGAGAGTGCGTATAATCCATGGACTCAACATTAGTCATAAAGAATTCACATAATTATTGAAAAAATCCACAAGTCATCAAAACCAAGCACTACGCGCATGCTCCTAGGGGGATAGATTGGTAGGAAAAGACCATCGCTCGTCCCCGACCGCCACGCATAAAGAAAGCAATCAAAGAACATCCCGTGCTTCAAATTCGTCACACAACGTTTACCATACGTGCATGCTGCGGGACTTGCCAACTTCAACACAAGTATTTCTCAATTCCACAATTACTCAACTAGCACAACTCTAATATTACCACCTTTATATCTCGAAACAACTATCAAGAATCAAACTTCTCATAGTATTTAATGCACTCTATATGAAAGTTTTTATTATACCCATCTTGGATGCCTATCTATTAGGACTAATTTCATAATTAAAGCAAATTACCATGCTATTCTAAAAGACTCTCAAAATAATATAAGTGAAGCATGAGAGATCAATAATTTCTATAAAATAAAACCACCACCGTGCTCTAAAAAGATATAAGTGAAGCACTAGAGCAAAATTATCTAACTCAAAAGATATAAGTGTACAGTATACTAATAAATTCTGATTCATGTGTGTCTCTCCAAAAGGTGTGCACAGCAAGGATGATTGTGGTAAACTAAAAAGCAAAGACTCAAATAATATAAGACACTCCAAGCAAAACACATATCATGTGGTGAATAAAAATATAGCCTCAAGTAAAGTTACCGATAGATGAAGACGAAATAGGGGATGCCTTCCGGGGAATCCCCAAGCTTAGGATTTTGTTTGTCCTTGTATTTTACCTTGGGGTGCCTTGGTAATCCCCAAGCTTAGGCTCTTGCCACTCCTTGTTCCAAAATCCATCAAATCTTTACCCAAAAACTTGAAAACTTCACAACACAAAACTCAACAGAAAATCTCATGAGCTCCGTTAGTATAAGAAAACAAATCACCACTTTAAGGTACTGTAATAAACTCATTCTTTATTTATATTGGTGTTAAACCTACTGTATTACAACTTCTCTATGGTTCATACCCCCTGATACTAGCCATAGATTCATCAAAATAAGCAAACAACACACGAAAAACAGAATCTGTCAAAAATAGAACAGTCTGTAGTAATCTGTAGGTTTCGAATACTTCTGTAACTCCAAAAATCCTGAGAAATTAGGACATCCTAAATAATTTGTATATTGATCTACTGCAGTTGGAAACAGTATTTTATCACTCTCTGGTAAAAAATTAAAATTATTCTCGTGAGCGCATACTTTCTGATTTTTTCCAGCAAGATCAAATAACAATCATCCAAGAAGATCCTAAAGGATTTATTTGGTACAAACACTAATTAAAACATAAAAAACACAATCATAACAGATTATAGATGATTTATTTATTACTAAACAGGAACAAAAATAAAATTGGGTTGCCTCCCAACAGGCGCTATCGTTTAACGCCCCTAGCTAGGCATAAAAACAAGAATAGATCCAGGTATTGTCCTCTTTGGTAGGCAATTCTTCAATTGAACACTTATAGCCCTTAGGAGGTTCTTTATTTTTTGCAAATGATCAAACTCCTAGGTAGGAAATCAAGAAATTCATTTGTAGCAAAAGGTTCTTTAACAATATCTAAAAAGTTGGGGTGAACACTTATTGATTTGAGATCTTCATTTTTCTTACTAGAAGATTCACCCTTATTTTTAGGAACATAGATAAATTTGGCAACTTTGGTATGAGGAGGATTTGAGGTGTTTTTAATGGCAGAAAAAGCGGACCCCAAGTTGGTAATAATCTCTTCGAGTTTATCAATTCTAGTGGAATCTTGATCTATCTTTTCAGTAACTATGGGTTCCTTTTCCTTAAGATTTTTCAGAGTAACTCCTACCTTAGATCCATATTTAGTATTTTGATTGTGGATCTTTTTATCCAAATTTTCAATTAGCACTACAGTGGCAATTTTACTTTCAATAATATCAAGCCTTTGCATCACATGTTCCAAAGTTAAAATAGTTCAATTGGCCAAAAGAGGTGGTGGGCCTAACAAATCTATCATGGCATTATAAGAATCAAAAGTATGGCTTCCCAAGAAATTCCCTCCAGTGATGGTGTCACGAACATATCTATACCAAGGAGTGATGTTGATACGTCTCCAACGTATCTATAATTTTTGATTGCTCCATGCTATATTATCTACTGTTTTGGGCAATATTGGGCTTTATTTTCCACTTTTATATTATTTTTGGGACTAACCTATTAACCGGAGGCCCAACCCAGATTTGTTGTTTTATGCCTATTTCAGTGTTTTGAAGAAAAGGAATATCAGACGGAGTCGAAACGGTACGAAATCAACTGGAGAAGTTATTTTTGGAAGGAAACACACCTAATGGACTTGGACCCCACGTCAGAAGATACGGGAGCTGCCCACGAGGGTGGGGGCGCCCACCCCCCTAGGGCGCGCCCCCTGCCTCGTGGGGCCCCCGTGGCTCCCCTAACATACCTCCTGCACCCATATATACCTACGTGACCTAAAACTTCCAGAACGCAACATAGATCGGGAGTTCCGCCGCTAGAAGCCTCCGTAGCCACCGAAAACCAATCTAGACCCGTTCCGGCACCCTGCCGGAGGGGGCAATCCCTCTCCGGTGGCCATCTTCATCATCCCGGTACTCTCCATGACGAGGAGGGAGTAGTTATCCCTCGGGGCTGAGGGTATGTACCAGTAGCTATGTGTTTGATCTCTCTCTCTCTCTCGTGTTCTTGAGATGATACGATCTTGATATATCGCGAGCTTTGCTATTATATTTGGATCCTATGATGTTTCTTCCCCCTCTTCTCTCTTGTAATGAATCGAGTTTCCCCTTTGAAGTAATCTTATCGGATTGAGTCTTTAAAGACTTGAGAACACTTGATGTATGTCTTGACATGGATATCTGTGGTGACAATGGGATACCACGTGCCACTTGATGTATGTTAAGGTGACCAACTTGCGGGTTTCGTGACATTGGGAACCTATGCATAGGGGTTGGCACACGTTTTCGTTGTGATTCTCCGATAGAACTTTGGGGCACTCTTTGATGTCCTTTGTGTTGGTTGAATAGATGAATCTGAGATTGTGTGATGCATATCGTATAATCATACCCACGGATACTTGAGGTGACATTGGAGTATCTAGGTGACATTAGGGTTTTGGTTGATTTGTATCTTAAGGTGTTATTCTAGTACGAACTCTAGGGCTGTTTGTGACAATTATAGGAATAGCCCAACGGATTGATTGGAAAGAATAACTTTGAGGTGGTTTCATACCCTACCATAATCTCTTCGTTCGTTCTCCGCTATTAGTGACTTTGGAGTGACTCTTTGTTGCATGTTGAGGGATAGTTTTATGATCCAATTATGTTAGTATCGTTGAGGGAACTTGCACTAGCGAAAGTATGAACCCTAGGCCTTGTTTCAACACAGTGCAATACCATTTACGCTCACTTTTATCACTTGCTACCTTGCTGTTTTTATATTTTCAGATTACAAATACCTTTATCTACTATCCATATACCACTTGTTTCACCATATCTTCACCGAACTAGTGCACCTATACAATTTACCATTGTATTGGGTGTGTTGGGGACACAAGAGACTCTTTGTTATTTGGTTGCAGGGTTGTTTGAGAGAGACCATCTTCATCCTACGCCTCCTACGGATTGATAAACCTTAGGTCATTCACTTGAGGGAAATTTGCTATTGTCCTACAAACCTGTGCACTTGCAGGCCCAACAACGTCTACAAGAAGAAGGTTGTGTAGTAGACATCAAGCTCTTTTCTGGCGCCGTTGCCGGGGAGGTTAGCGCTTGAAGGTATATATTTAGATCTTGCAATCGAGTCTTTTAGTTTCTTGTTTTATCACTAGTTTAGTCTATAAAATAAAACTATAAAAAATGGAATTGAGTTTGTCTCATGCGCTTCACCTTTTTAATATCTTTCGTGAGTATGATGGAAAGGATAATTGTGCTCAAGTGCTAGAAGAAGAAATCTATAAAATGTTTGGCACTAAATATTTGATTGATGAGCATGATTGCAATGTTGTTAGTATGAATTCCTTGAATATCCATGATGCTAATGATATGCAAATCCAAAAGCTTGGGGAAGCTATGTTTGATGAAGATGATAGTTTTTGTCCCCCAAGTTTTGATGAGCAAATTTATTATGATGAAAGCATGCCTCCTACCTATCATGATTATTGTGATGACACGTATGCTTTAAAGAATAATGATAACAATGAAACTTGTCATCTTGATTTAAATTTTCAATCCCATGATAGTTACTTGTTGAGTTTGCTCCCACTACTATTCAACAGAAGAATTTTGCTTATGTGGAGAGTAGTAAATTTTCTATGCTTCTAGATCATGAGAAGAATGCTTTATGTGATAGTTATATTGTTGAAAATTCATTCATGATGCTTCTGAAAATTATTATGAGGGAGGAATGTATGCTTGTAGGAATTGCAATAATATCAGGTTTCCTCTCTATGTGCTTAAAGTTTTGAAGTTATGCTTGTTTTACCTTCCTATGCAAGTTGATTATTGTTCTCATAAGTTGTTTGCTCACAAAATCCCTATGCATAGGAAGCATGTTAGACTTAAATGTGCTAGTCATATTCTTCATGATGGCCTCTTTATGTTTCAATTCTTATCCTTTACGTGAGCATCGTTGAAATCATCATGCCTAGCTAGGGGCATTAAACGATAGCGCTTGTTGGGAGGCAACCCAATTTTATTTTTGTCCCTTGATTTTTGTTCCTGTTTAGTAATAAATAATTCATCTAGACTCTGCTTAGATGTGGTTTTATGCTTTTAATTAGTGTTTGTGCCAAGTAGAACCTTTGGGAAGACTTGGGGAGAGTCTTGTTGATCATGCTGTCAAAAACAGAAAATTTAGCGCTCACGAGAACTGCTGCCATTTTTATTTGGAGAGGGATATTTAGTTAATTATTTTTGCAGATGATTAATAGATAAATTCCTCAGGTCCAGAAATTTATTTGAGAATTTTATGAGTTCCATAAGTATATGTTTGATCCATATTACTACAGACTGTTCTGTTTTTGACAGATTCTGTCTTCATTGTGTTGTTTACTTATTTTGATGAATCTATGGCTAGTAAAATAGTTTATAAACCATAGAGAAGTTGGAATACAGTAGGTTTAACACCAATATAAATAAAGAATGAGTTCATTACAGTACCTTGAAGTAGTGATTTATTTTCTTATACTAACGGAGCTTACGAGTTTTCTGTTAAGTTTTGTGTTGTGAAGTTTTCAAGTTTTGGGTAAGGATTCGATGGACTATGGAATAAGGAGTGGTAAGAGACTAAGCTTGGAGATGCCCAAGGCACCCAAGGTAATATTCAAGGACAACTGTCGGTGTCAAAACTGGCGGATCTCGGGTAGGGGGTCCCGAACTGTGCGTCTAGGCCGGATGGTAACAGGAGGCAGGGGACACGATGTTTTACCCAGGTTCGGGCCCTCTTGATGGAGGTAAAACCCTACGTCCTGCTTGATTAATATTGATGATATGGGTAGTACAAGAGTAGATCTACCACGAGATCAGAGAGGCTAAACCCTAGAAGCTAGCCTATGGTATGATTGTATGTTGTGATTGTTGTCCTACGGACTAAAACCCTTCGGTTTATATAGACACCGGAGAGGGTTAGGGTTACACAAGGTCGGTTTCAAAGGAGGAAATATCCATATACGTATTGCCTAGCTTGCCTTCCACGCCAAGTAGAGTCCCATCCGGACACGAGACGAAGTCTTCAATCTTGTATCTTCATAGTCTAACAGTCCGGCTAATGGAGATAGTCCGGCTGTCCGGAGACCCCCTAATCTAGGACTCCCTCGGTAGCCCCTGAACCAGGCTTCAATGACGATGAGTCTGGCGCATTATTGTCTTCGGCATTGCAAGGCGGGTTCTGTAACACCCTCGATGCGGCTATAGCTCCCACATGTCGAGGCACGACTTAGAGACATAACCGCATTGAAAGCAATGTCGCAAGTTAGGCAATCATCACAACATCCCATGTAATATAGATAATAAAAGGGGAGATACATAGTTGGCTTACACTCGCCACGTCAATCAAAGTACATAAATAGCATTACAAAATTCAAACATTCATGGCCCGACTACGCGCCAAAATAAAAGATAACCCAACATGCGACACGGTCCCGATCACCCCAACTGGGCACCACTACTGATCATCAGGGAAAGACACGTAGTAACGGCGTGAGTCCTCGTCGAACTCCCACTTGAGCTCAAGCGCGTCATCTGGAACGGAGTCATCTGGCCCTGCATCTGGTTTGGAAGTAATATGTGAGCCACAGGGACTCAGCAATCTCGCACCCTCGTGATCAAGACTATTTAAGCTTAATAGGTAAGGCAAGGAAAATATGTGGAGCTGCAGCAAGCGACTAGCATATATGGTGGCTATCCTGTTCGCAAAAGAGAGCGAGAAGAGGAGGCAAAGCGCAAACGAGTAACTAGAGGGCATCCTGCGGCAAGCACTACTCCAACACCGTGTTCACTTCTTGGACTCCGCCAAAAAGATACCATCACGGTAACTCACACGGTTGATTCATTTTAATTAAGTTAAGGTTCAAATTGTCTATAACTGGACATTAATAAATTCCCACCTGCCCATAACCGCGGGCACGGCTTTCGAAAGTTCAAATCCCTGCAGGGGAGTCCCAACTTAGCCCATGACAAGCTCTCACGGTCAACGAAGGAATAGACCTTCTCCCGAGACATTCCGATCAGACTCGCTATCTCGGTTCTACAAGACACTTCGACAAGTTAAAACAAATCCAGCAACACCGCCTGAATGTGCCGACAAATACCGATAGGAGTTGCACATATCTCGTTCTCAGGGCACACTCGGATGAGCCAGACTGTCGGGTAGGCCAGCCCAGAGTTGCCCCTGGTAGCCCCGGACATCGCTCGGTTGGACCAACACTCAGAGGAGCACTGACCCGGGGGGGTTTAAAATAAGATGACCCTTGGGCTCCGGAAACCCAAGGGAAAAGAGGCTAGGTGGCAAATGGTAAAACCAAGGTTGGGCATTGCTGGAAAAGCTTTAATCAAGGCGAACTATCAAGGGGT
The DNA here is from genome assembly GCF_003073215.2 of Triticum urartu. Classification (NCBI taxonomy): domain Eukaryota; kingdom Viridiplantae; phylum Streptophyta; class Magnoliopsida; order Poales; family Poaceae; genus Triticum; species Triticum urartu. Next base: position 151,760,453 of record NC_053026.1, on the reverse strand, counting down.
TCCCATTATCACCCAACCGCGTAAGGAACGCAAAATCTGGGAACATAACACCGATATGACGAAAACTAGGGTGGCAAGAGTGGAACAAAACACTAGGCGAGAGGCCGAGCCTTCCACCCTTTACCAAGTATATAGATGCATTAAGATAACAAGGCAATATAATGATATCCCAACAAGTAAATAATGTTCCAACAAGGAACGGTCTCCAATCTTCACCTGCAACTAGCAACGCTAGAAGAGGGGCTGAGCAAAGCGGTAACATAGCCAATCAACGGTTTGCTAGGACATGGTGGGTTAGAGGTTTGACATGGCAATTTGGGAGGCATGATAAGAAAGTGGTAGGCATCGTAGCATAGGCATGGCAAAAGAGCGAGCATCTAGCAAAGCAAAGATAGTAGTGATTTCGAGGGTATGATCATCTTGCCTGCAAAGTTGTCAGAGTTGACTGGATCCTCGAAAGCAAACTCAATGGGCTCCTCGTTAGTGAACTCGTCTCCCGGCTCTACCCAAACAAGACAAACAAACAATAAGGACACAATCAACTACGTGCAAACTCAAACAACATGATGCAAAGATGGTATGCTATGCGGGATCCAATATGTGATGCATATGCAAGATTTGACAAGGAATGCATGAACCTGGCCTCAACTTGGAAATCCAAGTGTGCCAATGGAAACATGAGATGAAATCGCTTGAAAACGATATAAAGAACACCGGAATCAGAGTTACGGTTTGGAAATGACGAGCGATTCAAATATGACCACGTTCTGCGATTTACAGCAAGTAGCCACCTAAATGCAACAAGATGAACATGCTACAGCACCCAAACAAGACAAAAAATACATGGCAGGGATACATACATGATGCTTAACAAAAGTCTAGCACTGAGCTACGACCAATTCATCCATTAACAGGTTCAAACAAGTATGGCAAAAATGCATTTGGTAAACAGATCTCAGACTTAGTGAAATTAACACTTGTCTGGAATTTCAGATCAGATAGCACTCTTTGGAGCATGAAAACAATATACTACAGGACCTTAACATGGCAAAGTAAAGCATGGCATGGAGCTACTCAAAGAGCTTAACAAAAGACCCTTAGTGACCTTGAGCCAAAAGGGATTAGAAAATACATTTGCAAGCATGTGAACATGGCAAAAACATAATCAGTTTTCAGACTTAGTGAAAACTGGAGCATGCTGAAATAGATATCAAGTAGGCATGTTTACGAGCTCGATGCACTCACTACAGAGCAATTCATGACAATCTAAGTATGCACCCATCAAGAATACACAAAATACAAGCTAGACATGGCAAGAACAATAACATAGCATGCACGGATCAACTACAACATCCTCGGCAAAATTGCTAACAAGTAGACAATCTGCCCAGATTCACGAAATGACAAAAGTAGAACTCGATTGACTCAAGCTAGGGTGCTCCATAATTGCAAACAAAGACATGGATGGATAGAGAACTACAATATTAACAAAACATCCTTACTGATCATCCTCAAAAGAGGCACGGATCACTAGGAAACAACATGAACATATGGCCATATGAGATAAACAGGCCAAGGACTTAGTGGAAATGCTAAGTCCCTGAAATCAGCATTAACGAATGCTCCACTTTGCAAGCTTGTGCTAGTCACCACACACATCACAAAAATACATGGGTTGCACCTTAGATAGATGGCAAAACATATAACAAAACTCATGAAGAGCTCAGGGGCATATCATGCACACAATAATCATGGCAAAAATGACAAATATCTAATTGGAGCAGCAGATCTGACAATTATCTCAAATAGCCTTCTTCTAACAGCATTTCGGGCATCAAGATGAACTCAAATGAAAATGATGCAATGAGATGAAATGATGTACTCTCTGAGGCGAACATTTTGATATGCTATATGCCCAAAACGGAACTACGGATGCAAAGTTACGATGCAATGAACATGGCAAAATATTACTGAAAATTAGGTCAAAGTTCAACCGAATCTCAGATCTGGAACTAGATCGGGCGCGTGAACCGAGGCGGCCGCCGGAGCTACTGTAGACGCCGGAGAAGGACGAGGCGGCCAGGGAGGAGGGAGCTCGCCGGGGTTGTCGGGGCCGGCGAGGAGCGCCGCGGTGGTGGCCGGCGCCGGAGATGAGGCGGCAAGGGACTCCGGCCAGCACGTGCGTCGGCGCGGCGAGGAGCTCCGGGCGGCGGCCGGCAATGGCGCCGCGTCTGCCGGTCGGGAGGAAGGGCGCCGCGCGCAGGGAAGAAGGGAGGCGGCGTGGTCGGGGCGTCCGGGCCCGGTCGGCTCCGGGGAGGGCCGGCCTCGGGCCTTCGCGGGCCCTTGCGGCGGCGGCGAAGTGGGCACCCGCCTGGGGACAACGTCCGGCCGTCCGGATTTTTGTCCGGCGGCTAGAGAAGGAGGGGGACTAGGGTTTCACCCGTGATTTCGAATGGGGGAGATATATGTAGACATAGAGGGAGCTAGGAGTGTCCAAATGAGGTGCGGTTTTCGGCCACGCGATCATGATCGAACGCTCTAGATGATGGAGAAGGTTTTGGTGGGTTTTGGCCCAAAATGGAGGGGTGTTGGGCTGCAACACACACAAGGCCTTTTCGGTCCCTCGGTTAACCGTTGGAGCATCAAACGAAGTCCAAATGGTACGAAACTTGACAGGCGGTCTACCGGTAGTAAACCAAGGCCTCTTGGCAAGTCTCGGTCCAATCCGAAAATGTTTAATCCCCACAACGAAAGAAAGGTAGAAATGACCACCGGAGGAGAACGAAGCGCCGGAATGCAAAACGGACAACGGGGAAAATGCTTGAATGCATGAGATGAACACGTATGCAAATGCAATGCACATGATGACATGATATGAGATGCATGACAACGATAACAACACACGGAGACAAAACCCGAACCCGAGAAAATAAAATAATTTAATGCCGGAAACGGCAAGAGTTGGAGTACATATTGGGTAAATCATATCCGGGGTGTTACAACACTCCACCATTACGAAAGGATCTCGTCCCGAGATCTAGGACTGAAAGAACGCCGGGTACTCAGAACGAAGGTGATCCTCGCGTTCCCAGGTAGCTTCACGATCGAAATGGTGTGACCACTTGACTTTGAGGAATTTGGTTGACTTGTTGCGAGTCTTGCGTTCAGTCTCTTCAAGAATAGCAACGGGGTGCTCACGATAAGAGAGATCTTCTTGGAGCTCAATGTCCTCGAAGTTGACGGTGCGGTCAGGAGTCTTGAAGCACTTTCAGAGCTGAGAGACATGGAACACGTCATGAACATTTGCAAAGTTTGAAGGAAGCTCGAGTTGATAGGCGAGGTCGCCTCTCTTGCTGACAATCTTGAAAGGTCCCACGTATCTGGGGGCAAGCTTCCCTTTGATACCGAAGCGATGAGTACCTTTCATTGGAGAGACGCGGAGGTAAACATGATCTCCGATCTCGAAAGCCAAATCACGGTGCTTACTATCATAGTAGCTCTTCTGGCGGGATTGGGCTGCTTTGAGGTTATCTCGAATGACTTTGCACATCTCCTCTGCCTCTATGATTAAGTCATTTCCGAGAAGCTGACGTTCACCGGTTTCAGACCAGTTGAGAGGGGTACGGCACTTCCTGCCATACAGAATTTCAAAAGGGGCCTTGCCCGAACTTGCTTGAAAACTGTTGTTGTAGGAGAATTCAGCATAAGGAAGACAATCCTCCCAGTTCATGCCGAAGGAGATCACACAAGCCCTAAGCATATCTTCAAGAATCTGGTTGACACGCTCGACTTGACCGCTAGTTTGCGGATGGAAAGCTGTGCTGAAGCGGATGTTGGTGCCCATGGCCTTCTGAAAAGAATCCCAAAACTTGGAGGTAAAGATGCTGCCATGGTCTGAAGATATCACTTGAGGAATACCGTGCAGAGAGACAATTCGAGAGGTATAGAGTTCCGCCAATTGAGCTGCAGTGATCGACTCTTTGATAGGCAGAAAGTGAGCCACTTTAGTGAGTTTGTCGATGACAACGAATATAGCATCATTGCCACGTTTGGACTTTGGAAACCCAGTCACGAAGTCCATCTCAATGTGGTCAAACTTCCATTCTGGAATGGCAAGAGGTTGGAGGAGACCAGCTGGCCTTTGGTGTTCTGCCTTCACTCTTCTGCAGACATCACACTCATTCACGAACTGAGCAATCTCGCGCTTCATTCGAGTCCACCAATAAGCCTGCTTAAGGTCCTGATACATCTTCGTGCTCCCAGGGTGGATGGAGAGGAGAGAATTGTGAGCCTTGTTCATGATCACTTTACGGAGGTCACCTTTGGGCACAACAATACGATCCTCAAAGAAGAGAGTATCCTTGCCATCCAGGCGGTAGCACTTGTACTTGGGTTGACTCTTGGCAATCCCAATCTTCACCTTTTTCACCATAGCATCAAGAAGCTGAGCTTGGCGAATCTGGTCTTCCAAGGTAGGAGAGACTTGAAGGTTGGCGAGGAAACCTTGAGGAACAACTTGCAGATTAAGCTTGCGGAAAGCTTCACAAAGCTCGGGTTGATAAGGCTTGAGAATAAGACTGTTGCAATAAGCCTTCCTGCTCAACGCGTCAGCAATCACATTGGCCTTGCCTGGAGTATACTCGATACTCAGATTATACTCTTGAATCATTTCGACCCATCGAGTCTGCCTGAGGTTGAGATTAGGCTGAGTGAAGATGTACTTGAGACTCTTGTGGTCAGTGAAGATGTCCACTTTTCTTCCCAATAAGAGATGTCTCCAAGTCAAAAGAGCATGCACAACTGCCGCCAACTCAAGATCATGAGTGGGGTAGTTCTTCTCATTGGGCTTCAACTGGCGAGAGGTATAAGCCACAACTTTCTTCTCTTGCATCAACACTGCGCCAAGACCTTGGAGAGAGGCATCACAAAAGACCTCGTACGGCTTGGATTCATCAGGCGGAGTCAGAACTGGAGCGGTAACCAATTTCTCTTTCGAAGTGTTGAAAGCAATGTCACACTCCGGAGAGCAAACGTACTTGACGTGCTTCTGGAGAAGATTTGAGAGAGGCTTCGCGATCTTAGAAAAGTTTTCATCGAATCTTCGGCAGTAGCTTGCGAGACCGAGGAAGCTACGGAGTTGCTTCACGTTCTGAGGAGGTTCCCAATTCACAATTGCAGACACCTTCTCAGGATTCACCGCAATGCCCTTGGCAGAGATGATATGACCAAGATAAAGAACCTCATCGAGCCAAAATTCGCACTTGGAGAACTTGGCGTAGAACTGGTGTTCTCTGAGCTTATCGAGCACCAAACGCAAGTGCTTGGCATGATCTTCTTTGTTCTTCGAGAAAACCAGAATGTCGTCAAGATAGACCAAAACGAAGTCATTGGTGTAGGCGTTGAAGATGAAGTTCATCATGCGAGAGAAAGTCGGAGGAGCGTTGACGAGGCCAAAAGACATGACAGTGTATTCATATGAACCATAGCTTGTCCTGAAAGCCGTCTTGGGAATATATTGCTCACAGATTCGAATCTGATGAGAACCCATACGGAGTTCAAGCTTGGAGAATACTTGGGCACCTTTGAGTTGTTCGAACAGCTCGTTGATGTTGGGAAGTGGGTATTTGTTCTTGATGGTCTTCTTGTTCAATGGACGGTAATCAACACAAAGTCGGTCCGTTCCATCCTTCTTCTTCACAAAAAGAACACCACAACCCCACGGAGAAGAACTAGGTCGGATGAGACCCATTCTCTCTTGAATATCGAGTTGCTTCTTCAGCTCCTTCAACTCTTCAGGTCCGAGCTTGTAAGGACGCTTGCACACTGGTTCCGTGCCAGGCTCAAGATCGATGACGAATTCAACTGGCCGGTGCGGAGGCATTCCTGGAAGCTCTTCTGGAAAGACGTCTTGATATTCGCAAACGACTGGGATTTGCGAGATAGCATCCAGTTCACCCTTCTCATTGAGAGAAAACAGACGGATGGTATCGTCATTAGCGGCAAAGACAATTACATCCTCAGACGAATGAGTCAATTGAATCTGCCTGGCTGCACAATCAAGCTGAGCCTTGTGCTTAGAAAGCCAATCCATTCCGAGAATAAGATCAATATCCGAGTTACCAAGAACCATTGGAGAAGCCAGAAACTTGAAATCACCCATCATGATAGAAACATCCGGGACTACTGAAGTAGCCCTCATAGACTTAGCCGGAGAAACCACTCCTAACTGTCTAGGCAACATCTTGTAAAGGCAACTCATGCTTAGAAACAAATGGTCTCGAGATGAAACAATGCGATGCACCAGTGTCGAAAAGAACTTTTGCAGCAACATCGTTAACATGGAAGGTTACCCATGATGACATCTGACGAGTCCTCTGCCTGAGCTGCATTCATCAAGTTGACCTTGGCGGACTTGGTGTTATGCTTGACCATAGATGTACTTGCCGATCTCACAGGAGGAGGAGGAGGGAGACGCCTCTGATTGAAGTATTTGTTGGCATAGTGACCCTTCTGTTGGCACTTGTTGCACGTGACCTATTAAAGCGAACGGTGGTACGGAGCACTTGATCTTGGAGCTTGAGACGAAGTCTTGTTCTGAAAGCCAGGGTTGGGTGGGTGGGAAGATCCACTGCCACCTTTTCTCTTCTGCTGATACGGCTGACGGAACGGAGGAGGAGGAAGCCAATACTTCTGCTGCTTGGCCACTTGAGTAGAGGAAGAAGGAGTAGCATCTCTGACTCACTTCTTGGAAGCATGACACCTCAGTTGAGCAGCCTCTTGCTTCAATGCCATGTTGTAGAACTCATCGTACCTCAAGGGCTCAAAGAGAACAAGAGCTAGCTGGATTTCTTCTCTGAGACCACCCCTGAACTGGTATATCATGCTCTTCTCATCAGGGACGTCCTGCTTAGCAAAGCGGGCGAGCTTCTGAAACAACGTGTTGTAGTCATAGACAGACAAAGAGCCTTGCTTCAGGTTGCGGAATTCCTCACGCTTGCTTTCAACCACGCTCTGAGGAATATGATGAGCTTTGAAGTCTTGACGGAATTCATCCCAGGTAATAACACGGCCTCCTCTGGAATCCTTGTACTGCTGGAACCATTCTGCAGCTTGGTCTTTGAGTTGGAAGGAAGCGAACTTGACGAAGTCCTCAGGCCTGACGTTACTGCACTCGAAATGCTTGCACAGATCCACGAGCCAATCGTCAGCATCAGTTGCCTCAACACAATTGCTGAAAGTCTTTGGCCCATTAGCAAGGAACTGGTTGAGTGTAGCAAAGTGATTCTGATTGTTGCCTTGGTCGCCTTGGTTCGCTTGATTGCGCTCTTGAAGAATTTGCATGATCAACTGTGTGTTTGCATTGGTTGCGGCCATCACAGCTTGCCATGCCTCCGGAGGAGGAGGAGGTGGTGGCGGATCTTGATTCTAATTCTTATTGGTGCTCTTAGCGGGAGCCATCCTGAAGAGGGTGACAACCATTAGCACATTGACAGATAAAATGAAGCTGAATCAAACGGGATGAAATTGCAACATATAGTCTTCACATCCGAACATAAGAACGAATGCATTCCGCTTGAAATGGTCACATATCCATAAATTGAGAAGCCACTTAGAATTTAGGTAGAGAAATAAATCAACAAGGTACGGATCAAGAACGAATACTCGGTAAGAAATCCCAATCTCAAACCAAATATCCGTGGAAGAAGAACTAGAGCTACTTGAATTCCCACCTATGAAACTCCCGAACCTTTCCGGTTATGCAATCAGGTGTTGGGGATACAAGGGAAGCATAATATCTCACCCAACTCTAGCAAATCCTACATCCAGCTGTATCCATCCTTCAACACATAACCGAGAAAAACTTCGGAAACCATCTACCTCAACCTTCGAAAAGCATCCGTTATACAAGTTATGGCGATACTCCCGAACTCCCGCCCCAGTACTGGGTGGCGTCGAGGTTATCTCACCAACGAACTGCATAAAAGAGATTTTCGATGTTGGCGTACTAAACTCAGGTATTCCAGAACTGCAACGATAAAATTGTGACGACAACACCTCGGAGCTCAACTCCCCGGGACACTGCCACAACCCCTAAAGACAGGAAGCACCAAGAACAATGTTCTCGTCACAAAACCATCGGAACGATTCCAAGATACCCGCGTGATCCTAAATTTTTTTTAGTGAAATTTGAGAAGAGAAGAGTCAAAACTCTACGTCAGGATGCCTTACCAGAGCGACGATGAGACTGGGAAGTAAAAGAATTCCTAAACTCTCCGATATACAATTCCTAAATGACTCAAAACATTTTTCTAGACTCAACTCGGCCGCTAAAAACGATCAAGCAATGGGGCTCCTAAGGTCGGGGAAGGCTCTGATTACCAACTTGTAACACCCTCGATGCGGCTATAGCTCCCACGTGTCGAGGCACAACTTAGAGACATAACCGCATTGAAAGCAATGTCGCAAGTTAGGCAATCATCACAACATCCCATGTAATATAGATAATAAAAGGGGAGATACATAGTTGGCTTACACTCGCCACGTCAATCAAAGTACATAAATAGCATTACAACATTCAAACATTCATGGCCCGACTACGGCGCCAAAATAAAAGATAACCCAACATGCGACACGGTCCTGATCACCCCAACTGGGCACCCAAACAAGACAACAAAATACATGGCAGGGATACATACATGATGCTTAACAAAAGTCTAGCACTGAGCTACGGCCAATTCATCCATTAACAGGTTCAAACAAGCATGGCAAAAATGCATTTGGTAAACAGATCTCAGACTTAGTGAAATTAACACTTGTCTGGAATTTCAGATCAGATAGCACTCTTTGGAGCACGAAAACAATATACTACAGGACCTGAACATGGCAAAGTAAAGCATGGCATGGAGCTACTCAAAGAGCTTAACAAAAGTCCCTTAGTGACCTTGAGCCAAAAGGGATCAGAAAATACATTTGCAAGCATGTGAACATGGCAAAAACATAATCAGTTCTCAGACTTAGTGAAAACTGGAGCATGCTGAAACAGATATCAAGTAGGCATGTTTACGAGCTCGATGCACTCACTACAGAGCAATTCATGACAATCTAAGTATGCACCCATCAAGAATACACAAAATACAAGCTAGACATGGCAAGAACAATAACATAGCATGCACGGATCAACTACAACATCCTCGGCAAAATTGCTAACAAGTTGACAATCTGCCCAGATTCACGAAATGACAAAAGTAGAACTCGATTGACTCAAGCTAGGGTACTCCATAATTGCAAACAAAGACATGGATGGATAGAGCACTACAATATTAACAAAATATTTTTACTGATCATCCTCAAAAGAGGTACGGATCACTAGGAAACAACATGAACATATGGTCATATGAGATAAACAGGCCAAGGACTTGGTGGAAATGCTAAGTCCCTGAAATCAGCATTAACGAATGCTCCACTTTGCAAGCTTGTGCTAGTCACCACACACATCACAAAAATACATGGGTTGCACCTCTGGATAGATGGCAAAACATATAACAAAACTCATGAAGAGCTCAGGGGCATATCATGCACACAATAATCATGGCAAAAATGACAAATATCTGATTGGAGCAGCAGATCTGACAATTATCTCAAATGGCCTTCTTCTAACAGCATTTCGGGCATCAAGATGAACTCAAATGAAAATGATGCAATGAGATGAAATGATGTACTCTCTGAGACGAACATTTTGATATGCTATATGTCCAAAACGGAACTACGGATGCAAAGTTATGATGCAATGAACATGGGAAAATATTACTGAAAATTAGGTCAAAGTTCAACCGAATCTCAGATCTGGAACTAGATCGGGCGCGTGAACCGAGGCGGCGGCCGGAGCTACTGTAGACGCCGGAGAAGGACGAGGCGGCCAGGGAGGAGGGAGCTCGCCGGGGTTGCCGGGGCCGGCGAGGAGCGCCACGGTGGTGGCCGGCGTCGGAGATGAGGCGGCGAGGGACTCCGGCCAGCGCGTGCGTCGGCGCGGCGAGGAGCTCCGGGCGGCGGCCGGCCGGGAGGAAGGGCGCCGCGCGCGGGGAAGAAGGGAGGCGGCGCAGTCGGGGCGTCCGGGCCCAGTCGGCGCCGGGGAGGGCCGGCCTCGGGCCTTCGTGGGCCCTTGCGGGGGCGGCGAAGTGGGCACCCGCCCGGGGACACGTGGCGGCGAGTGGTAGGTCGGCAGCGGCGGACAACGTCTGGCCGTCCGGATTTTTGTCCGGCGGCTGGAGGAGGAGGGGGACTAGGGTTTCACCTGTGATTTCGAATGGGGGAGATATATATAGACATAGAGGGAGCTAGGAGTGTCCAAACGAGGTGCGGTTTTCGGCCACACGATCGTGATCGAACGCTCTAGATGATGGAGAAGGTTTTGGTGGGTTTTGGGCCAAAATGGAGGGGTATTGGGCTGCAACACACACGAGGCCTTTTCGGTCCCTTGGTTAACCGTTGGAGCATCAAACGAAGTCCAAATGGTACGAAACTTGACAGGTGGTCTACCGGTAGTAAACCAAGGCCGCTTGGCAAGTCTCGTTCCAATCTAGAAACGTTTAATCCCCACACACGAAAGAAAGTTAGAAATGGCCACCGGAGGAGAACGAAGCGCCGGAATGCAAAACGGACAACGGGGAAAATGCTCAAATGCATGAGATGAACACATATGCAAATGCAATGCACATGATGACATGATATGAGATGCATGACAACGATAACAACATACGGAGACAAAACCCGAACCCGATAAAATAAAATAACTTAACGCCGGAAATGGCAAGAGTTGGAGTACATATTGGGTAAATCATATCCGGGGTGTTACAGGTTCCTTCTCCGAATACATCAGAAGAATTTGAATACGAGGATAGTATCCGGCCCTGCAAAATAAGTTCCACATCCCACCATAGAGAGAATAATATTTTCACAGATCTAATTTGCTGGCTTGTTTTGGCAATATGACGTTACGTCATGGCCCGGTGATTATTCGAACCGTTTTCTTTTAACCAGCCCTGCGCATAACGCGAGGTAGTTTTTTCGGCACGTCTTGTCAAAGCAGTCGTGTCCCCTTATTACGGGATTCTCATCAATACGGGCGTGGGTAACCCAACCACGCCATCAATTGCAGCGCTTGGGGGATAAGCGAGTTTTACCAGGCAAGTGGGGACGCTTAGTTTCGTCCGCCCATATAAGGGGATAAGGATCACCTTTCTATCCATGCCTTCTTCCTCCTTTGCTCATCCGTTTCCGCACACTCGAGCTCTAGCGCCCAAGTCCTCACTTCCACCTCAACCTTCTCCAACCATGTCCAGAGCGGGAGGCAAGTGGATGGTCTCCTCCATCACGGAGGGAGACATCAAGAAACTGAGCAGAGCCGGATACCTGCCCGACGACATCGCGCACCGGCTCCCGGATGAGGAGAAGCTCATCCCCACCCCCAGGCCCCACGAGAGGGTGGTATTCCTCACCCATTTCCTCTGTGGACAGGGATTCCCTCTCCATCCCTTCGTCCGGGGGCTCATGTTTTATTATGGCCTGGATTTCCACGATCTGGCCCCAAACTTCGTCCTCGACATCTCGGCGTTTATCATCGTGTGCGAGGCCTTCCTCCGCATCAAGCCCCACTTCGGCTTATGGCTGAAGACCTTCAATGTCAAGCCGAAGGTGGTGGGCGGCCGCCAGGCGGAGTGTGGAGGCGCCATGGTGGGCAAGATGCCCAACATAACATGGCTCGAGGGATCCTTTGTGGAAACCATAAAGGGGTGGCAATCGAGGTGGTTCTATATCACCGAGCCGCGCGACCCTGCATGGGCAGCGGCCCCCGAGTTCCGATCTGGCATCCCCACGCGGCTCACCTCCTGAAAAGAGAAGGGCATGTCCTGGGGTAGTTCGAAGGAGCTGACCGGACTCCAAACATGTATTCAAAACATGTTGGACAAGAAGCTCAAGCTTGTCAACATAGTCCAAGTCATGCTCATCCGCCGGATACTCCCATGCCAACAACGGGAGTTCAACTTGTGGGAGTTCAATCCGGCGCAGCACTGAACTCTGAACAGGCTCTTTGACACAACTCATGAAGACGCCTGGAGGGTGCTATTCAAAAGTGCCGAGGTCCCCCCTATTACTGAGGATCGCGGATTCAGCGCGAAGCGCCAAGCCAGTGCGGTAAGCTGCTTTACCTTTCATAGGATAATCATTTTTTATATAGATTGACTCTATGCGGGATCTAAACTCCCGTACCTTTGATAGGATTGGCAGAAGATGGCCGGACAGATCGACTGTCCGGCTCCTTTGCCCGAAGGCCCCGCTGACGCTCTTCTAGCGAAGATGTTGACTCCGGCCCCTTATAAGGTGCCAGAGAAGACCAAGAAGGCCAAGGGAGCTCGAAAGAGTTCCCGACGCCAGGCGTCGCCAGACTCACCGTCCGATGACTCTGCGGCGCACTCTTCCCCCAAAGACGAGGAAGAAGAAGAAGATGCTCCCCCACCGACTGGGGGAGACAAGAAAAGGAAGGCCGCCCCAACCGGGGAGGCCGGAGGGTCCAAGAAGGGAAGGACTCTCCTTCCAGACAGTTCCACTGCCATCGACGAAGGCGAAGACGAGTGGCTGCCCAGGGTCAAGCCCCCGGGGAGATCGTAAGTATTCGGATACCAGAGTAACTCATAGGATTCCTTTGTTGCACTGCTTTCCCTAATCGCCGAACATAATTATGCAGGCCGCCCCGAGCCAATATCGAGGTATCATCGGATGGCTCCCTGGGCTCGTCGGACATGGATAGCGATCCAGTCCCGACCGCCACCTCCCCTCATCCTGCCGACGACGCCGAGATGTTGTCTCAAGAGGCACCGAGTCAAGGGGAGACAGTCCCGGAGGCGCCTCAAGGCGACCTTCCGGACTCCGGGAGCCGAGGGGACGGGGCCCCCGAGAGCTCCGAGTTCGGCCCTCAGCCGAACACCGTGCCGGACCCTCCACTGGTTCCGGGCTCGGGCAGGCGGCCTCCTTCTAAGAGGAGCAAGACGCCTGTGCCGGTGACCTCTATCCATCCAGAGGCGCCGGACAATCTGCTGGAAGCGCTTCGCAGCACTTCTATCGACGAGGAGCACCGCACTATCATGAGTGCGGTCATCCAGAAGGTTCAGTCCGCCAAGAGCGGATTGACTGAAGCCTGTGCCAGCCTTCTAACAGGCTTCGAGGTAAGTGTTTTAAAATGTAGTAGAAATATTACCGCATAGACAGTAGCCCCTGATGCTTTGTTCGATGTTCAAAAAGAAAAGCCGAATAGAGGATCAAATAATATCGCAGGAGTCTAACATAAGTATGTCGATATGCGTATGCAGGCTTCGCTGCTGGCGTCCGCCGCACTGACTGCGGAGGTCGTCGTGCTGAAGCAGGACCTCGAGGGGTCCAAGAAGGAGCTCGGCCTTGCCAAGAGGCAGCTCGAGGAGAACAAGGGTAAGTAATACCCCGTCTATAGATATGTATATAAAAAAAGGACGCGATTGCAAAATGACAGGATCACTGTATGTTTGCCAGGGGCCACGACTGAGGTGGCAACCCTGAAGCAAGCGCTGACCAAGGCCGAAGATACAGCGGCCAAGGAGCGCACCGAGCGAGAGAATCACGAGGCTCGGGTGGGCGAGGTGTAGCAAGAGCTCCAGGCTCTCGTGACGAAGCACGAGGCGTTGGAGCTTGACTTGAAGACGCGAGAGTCTGAGCTTGCCGCGGCTCGTGAGAGCGCAAAGAGTGCCAAGGCCGAGGCCCAGAAGGCCCTTCAGGAGATCGACATGATGAAGAAGATATCGGCGGGCAAGGCTTTCTATATGCAAAGCAAGCATGTAAAAGTAAATTACCGATTACTTACCCGGATCCGGAGCTCTTCAGGAGCATTCGCAGATTTGCCCCGCAGTGTGTCCGATGCCGCACAACTTTACCAGGCCGAGGACGGAAGCTCGACGGAGAAGCTGTTCTGGTCTCAGTATGCTGAGGCCGAACATCCGGTGCCGATGAGCGACCAGTTGAAGCAGATGGTCGAGCTACATAAGGCGGACGATCAGGCCATGAAGGGCTTTATAGTCCGGCTGTGGCCTGGCGACGCCCTTCCGAACAGCTTCTTCGGCCTGGTGAGGCGGCTTGTGGATGCCTGCCCACGGCTAGAGGTCATCAAGCGATCCGTCTGCATTGAAGGTGCACGTCGGGCTTTCGCCCGTGTAAAAATGAAGTGGGTCAAGCTAGGCACCATGAAGCTGATCAAGGAGGGGCCGCCGGAGGGCAAGGAGCACCGCCACCCCAAGATGTACTATGAGGGTGTTCTGCCGGGTGCCCGTCTTATCGCGGATGAGTGTTTAAAATATGTAATATTTGAATGAGACTTGCTCGTTTTATCCTGTATGTATGAAAACTTGTTTCATATGCGCTATGCAACGCTTGTTGGAATTTAAAATATTACCTTCTTTTTGGCTGTTTATCCAATCTGAGAGATGGCTAGTCCTCGGCTTCTATCCCCATGCCACGAGTGCTGGGGTGTTCGGGATAAACCTGAGCACTCTTGTTCCCATGTTTGGGTCCTTCGAGGGAGGTGCTCAGCACAACGAACAAGGCAACCGGACTAATAATGTTTTATCACTCTCACTTAGCCATAGAATTCTATAATTTTAAATTTCGGCGAAGCCCCTGGTATTCGGAAGGCCGAATTCGGGGCGCGATACACGCCTGTAAGCCGGACAGGGCCGGCCCCTCACCCTAAGCGGCATAAGTCTTTAGGGACTCGAAAAACCTCGCCGAACAACGACCAGTCTCTCGCCTTATCATGACAGTCAGTTTTAGCTTTCTCTACTGAGGTGCTCAGCCCGGTAGAACCGGGGCACAATCGCAGTAGTTCTCCTAGCGCTACCTTAGCCGATAGAGCGGAACGTAAGGTACCAAAACATAGGAGCCGGGCAAACCCAACATTTAACCAAAGACATGATTCGGAGCTGATGCATATAGTGCTATAAGTTCGGGGTGTCACACTTGTGAAAGTGTTCGGACTTTTCACACCGCATTGTGGGGTATGTAAGCCCCTGGTGTATTGGTCGTACCAGAGTGTACGGTTGCAAGGCATCATTAATGAACACACACACACACACACATATATATATATAACAAGAATGCAATTATAGTCATAATGTCATGCATTGTTTATTGAAAAATTGCGTTAAAGAAGAATGATACAGATAGTGCGATAAGCAAAGAGTAGGACTATGTCCCTTTCAAGGGCGAGCTGAGGAATGATATGAAATCTGTAATCAACCTGGGTACTCCGTTGTATAACGTAGCTGTCTGCCTCCTTGGTTGATGCATCATGTGTTCGGCAACTGCATCATGTGTTCGGCAATAGTGCTGCCGGACAGTGTTTTCCAGAGATTAAGTCCTGAAAAAAGAAAAATAACCAAAAGGGAAGCCCCTAGTGGTTTAATCCGCGTCTTGGGGCGTGCCGCAGTTGTGCCCCCTCCCCACTTGTGCCCATGGTATTTTTAATGCGTAATGTACGCGCGGCACGAGTTTCACCGTTGGGCTGGGATTGGGGGGTGTCCGCCGTATTGCTACACGAGCTCAGATCGCGCTAGGCGGTCTATTTGCCGATTGCTCCGAGCGCGCTTGAAGGTGTCCGGGTCTTGAAACGCCGAACTGTTGGATTGCCTTGAGAGGCTGTTGTGCGCTTCTGCTGCGAGGGCCGCAGTGTGTTCCTCTGTTCGGAGAGAGCGCTCTGTGTTTCCATTGACTGTAATAACCCCACGAGGTCCTGGCATCTTGAGCTTGAGGTATGCATAATGCGGTACGCATTGAATCTAGCAAATGCGGTTCGCCCGAGCAGCGTGTGATAACCACTGCGGAACGGGACTATATCAAAGATTAACTCTTCGCTTCGGAAGTTATCCAGGGATCCGAAGACCACTTCCAGTGTAATTGAGCCTGTGCAATGGGCCTCCACACCTGGAATGACGCCTTTAAAGGTCATTTTTGTGGGTTTGATCCTTGAGGGGTCTATACCCATTTTGCACGCTGTGTCCTGATAAAGGAGGTTCAGGCTGCTGCCGCCATCCATAAGGACTCGAGTGAGGTGGAATCTGTCAATGATTGGGTCTAGGACCAGTGCGGCAAATCCGCCATGACGGATACTAGTGGAGTGGTCCCTGCGATCGAAGGTGATCGGACAGGAGGACCGAGGGTTGAACTTTGGGGCGACTGGCTCCAACGCATATACGTCCCTGAGCGCACGCTTCCGCTCCCTCTTGGGGATGTGGGTCGCATATATCATGTTCACCGTCCGCACTTGTGGGGGAAACCTCTTCTGCCCTCCGGTGTGCGGCTGTCGGGGCTCCTCCTCGTCCTCGCTATGCGGCCCCTTGTCCTTGTTTTCGGCAATTAACTTGCCGACCTGCTTGAACACCCAACAATCCCTGTTGGTGTGATTGGCTGGCTTCTCTGGGGTGCCGTGTATTTGACACGAGCGATCGAGTATACGGTCCAAGCTGGACGGACCCGGCGTACTTTAATTGAATGGCTTTCTCCGCTGACCGGGTTTTGAGCCTTTGAATCCGGCATTGACTGCCGTATCCTCGTTATTTTCGCTGTTAATGCGGCGCTTATGTTTTTTGCGATGTGACCTGCTATTGCCATCCTTGGTATCAGAGGTACCATGGTTCTTTGATATGTTATTACTGCGAGCCGGCCAGCTGTCTTCTCCCGCACAAAAGTGGGTCATGAGCGTCATGAGAGCTGCCATAGTTTCCGGCTTTTCCTGACCAAGGTGCCAGTCTAGACACTCGTCTCGGATGTTGTGTTTGAAAGCTGCTAAGGCCTCTGCATCTGGACAGTCGATGATTTGATTTTTATTTGTAAGGAACCGAGTCCCGAATTGCCTGGCCGACTCTTCTGGCTGCTGAATTATGTGGCTCAAGTCATCGGCGTCTGGTGGTCGCACATAAGTGCCCTGAAAGATGTTGAGGAATGCGGCTTCCAGATCTTCCCAATAGTTCATGGAGTCCGCTGGCGAGCTGTTAAGCCAATGCCGCACTGGTCCTTTGAGCTTTAGTGGGAGATATTTGATGGCGTGTAAGTCATCACCGCGGGCCATGTGGATGTGGAGGAGGAAACTTGATGCCATACTGCGGGATCTGTTGTGTCGTCGTATGATTCAATATTTACAAGTTTGAAACCTTCTGGGAATTGATGATCCATTACTTCATCTGTGAAGCATAAGGGGTGTGCGGCGCCTCTGTATTGGGCTATATCGATGCAGCTGCGAATGGGTCTTACCCGCTATGTTCGGCCCGACCGGATTTTCTTTTACTGTATCTGGTGTGACGTTTATCGTCTCGCAGAGTAGTGCACCCTCGTGATCCTTAGATCGATCTTGCATGCTTTGCTTTGTCCTCCAATATGTCTCGCAGGTCAGGCGTATCTCCCCATGCCTTTTTATTTGAATGGCCTCGGGGTGGAGGCTGAGCTTTTGGCTGGAATGCCTCTCTATCGCGGCCACGAGGTGGCCGATCAGCCGTATCATACGCTTCCTCCTCCAGTCAGGGTAGTAACCTGCACTTTGGGTAATTCTTGGAGGGCCGCTCGAGTTTATATTCCTCGGCCGCGAGGACTTTTAGTCCATCTATCAGCTAGCAGATCTTTATCAGCTTGAAGCTGCTGCTGCTTTTTCTTCAGGCTATTTTCTGTGGCCATAAGCCGGCGCTTAAAGCGCTCTTGTTCGACGGGATCCTTGGTACGGCGAATTCATCGTCGCCGAGGCTTGCCTCGTCTTCGGAGGGGGGCATGTAATTGTCATCCTCCTCCTCTCCGCTGCCGCTCTCTCAGGAGGGCTGGCTCCTCCATCCTCCTGCTCTAAATCTTGCTGGAGGGGATTGTTGTTGTCTTCGGCACTATCCGGAGTGTTATTATCTCCTGTGCTGGTATCACCACTTTTGCTTTGGCGGGACCTAGAGCGGCGCAGCTGACGTCGGCACTTGGGTTGCTTCTTGGAGGGGTCATCCTCCGCTATCTCATCGCCATTGCCTTCTTTGGGTGTATCCACCATGTAAAGGTCATATGACGAGGTGGCTTTCCAGTGCCCTATAGGCGCTGGTTCATGTTCGTCTCCTACATCGTTGTCCATACCGTCGATGTCTTCGGAGTCGAAGTCGAGCATGTCGGTTAAATCATCGACAGTGGCTACGAAGTGGGTGGTGGGTGGGCGTCAAATTTCTTCGTCGTCCGCATCCCAATCCTATTGGCCATAGTCCGGCCAGGGCTCTCCTGACAAAGAGAGAGATTAGTGAATTCAGAATGTCGCCGAAGGGCGAGTGCTGAAAGATATCCGCGGCGGTGAATTCCATGATCGGCGCCCAATCGGATTCGATTGGCAGGGGCGCGGACATGGTTCGGAGTCCGGAAAAGAGTCCGGCACCTTGGAGTCACGGGCTTCGCAGAGGATTAGGCTGGTGTTCGGCTCGATCGCCGTTGAGACTGCAGCCCCTGAGGCGGTGTCTAGCCACCCGTCCTCGATTGGCGCAGTTGGCTCCGAGCTAAGGGTCGGAGCTGATGCGGGCGCGGCCTCTGGGGTACTGTTCGGCGGCAGAGCTAGGTCATACCCATCGTGACAGTGCGGCGCGCCCGGCTGTGGCTCGAATCC
The DNA here is from genome assembly GCF_003073215.2 of Triticum urartu. Taxonomy (NCBI): domain Eukaryota; kingdom Viridiplantae; phylum Streptophyta; class Magnoliopsida; order Poales; family Poaceae; genus Triticum; species Triticum urartu. The sequence continues at coordinate 151,741,765 of NC_053026.1, read as the reverse complement.
GTCGAAGATCAAGTCTCCGCGGATGTCGGCCGTGTAGTTCAAACTTCCAAATCTGACCTGATGGCCAGGGGCGTAGCTTTCAATCTGCTCCAGATGGCCAAGCGAATTAGCCCGCAGTGCAAAGCCGCCGAACACGAAGATCTGTCCGGGGAGAAAGGTCTCACCCTGGACCGCAATCGTTGTTGATGATCGGAGGAGCCATCGGGCCTAAAGGTGACGACACAGAGGAACTCTCAATGAAAGCACCAATGTCGGTGTCAAAACCGGCGGATCTCGGGTAGGGGGTCCCGAACTGTGCGTCTAGGCTGGATGGTAACAGGAGGCAGGGGACACAATGTTTTACCCAGGTTCGGGCCCTCTTGATGGAGGTAAAACCCTACGTCCTGCTTGATTAATATTGATGATATGGGTAGTACAAGAGTAGATCTACCACGAGATCAGAGAGGCTAAACCCTAGAAGCTAGCCTATGGTATGATTGTGTTGTCCTACGGACTAAAACCCTCCGGTTTATATAGACACCGGAGAGGGTTAGGGTTACACAAGGTCGGTTACAAAGGAGGAGATATCCATATCCGTATTGCCTAGCTTGCCTTCCACGCCAAGTAGAGTCCTATCCGGACACGAGACGAAGTCTTCAATCTTGTATCTTCATAGTAACAGTCCGGCCGAAGGATATAGTCCGGCTGTCCGGAGACCCCCTAATCCAGGACTCCCTCACCCTAATCCAGGACTCCCTCAGAGTGGCAAGAGCCTAAGCTTGGGGATGCCCATGGCACCCCCAAGATAATCTAAGGACACCTAAAAGCCAAAGCTTGGGGATGCCCCAGAAGGCATCCCCTCTTTCGTATACTTCTATCGGTAACTTTACTTGGAGCTATATTTTTATTCACCACATGATATGTGTTTTGCTTGGAGCGGCTCTTATGATTTGAGTCTTTGCTTATTAGTTTACCACAATCATCCTTGCTGTACACACCTTTTGAGAGAGCCATACATAATTTGGAATTTTATAGAATACTCTTTATGCTTCACTTATATCTTTTGAGTTATATAATTTTGGTCTAGTGCTTCACTTATATCTTTTAGAGCACGGTGGTGGATTTGTTTTATAGAAACTATTGATCTCTCATGCTTCACTTAGATTATTTTGAGAGTCTTAATAGCATGGTAATTTGCTTAATAATAATATGCTTGGTATTCAATATTTGTAAAACTTTCTTTTGAGTGCGGTGAATACTAAGAAAAAAATTGATGCTTGATAATTGTTTTGAGATATGAGGATGGTGATATTAGAGTCATGCTAGTTGAGTAGTTGTGAATTTGAGAAATGCTTGTGTTAAAGTTTTGATTCCTGTAGCATGCACGTATGGTGAACCGTTATGTGATGAAGTCGGAGAATGATTTATTTATTGATTGTCTTCCTTATGAGTGGCAGTCGGGGACGAGCGATGGTCTTTTCCTACCAATCTATCACCCTAGGAGCATGCGCGTAATACTTTGCTTTGATAACTTCTAGATTTTTGCAATAAGTATATGTGTTCTTTATGACTAATGTTGAGTCCATGGATTATACGCACTTTCCTTCCTTCCACCATTGCTAGCCTCTCTAATACCACACACTTTTCGCCATTATCATACACCCACGAAATTCCTTCCTCAAAACAGCCACCATACCTACCTATCATGGCATTTCCATAGCCATTCCGAGATATATTACCATGCAACTTTCCACCGTTCCGTTCATTATGACACGCTCCATCATTGTCATATTGCTAGCATGATCATGTAGTTGACATCGTATTTGTGGCAAAACCACCATTCATAATTCTTTCGTACATGTCACTCTTGATTCATTGCATATCCCGGTACACCGCCGGAGGCATTCATATAGAGTCATATTTTGTTCTAAGTATTGAGTTGTAATTGTTGAGTTGTAAGAAACATAAAAAGTGTGATGATCATCATTTTTAGAGCATTGTCCCAAGTGAGGAAAGGATGATGGAGACTATGATTCCCCCACAAGTCGGGATGAGACTCCGGACGAAAAAAAGAGGCCATAAAAAAGAGAAGGCCCAAAAATGAGAGAAAAAGAGAGGAGAGACAATGTTACTATCCTTTTACCACACTTGTGCTTCAAAGTAGCACCATGATCTTCATGATAGAGAGTCTCTCATTCTGTCACTTTCATATACTAGTGGGAATTTTTCATTATAGAACTTGGCTTGTATATTCCAATGATGGGCTTCCTCAAAATGCCCTAGGTCTTCGTGAGCAAGCAAGTTGGATGCACACCCACTTAGTTTCTTTTGTTGAGCTTTCATATACTTATAGCTCTAGTACATCCGTTGCATGGCAATCCCTACTCACTCACATTGATACCTATTGATGGGCATCTCCATAGCCCGTTGATACGCCTAGTTGATGTGAGACTATCTTCTCCCTTTTTGTCTTCTCCACAACCACCATTCTATTCCACATATAGTGATATATCCATGGCTCACGCTCATGTATTGCGTGAAGATCGAAAAAGTTTTGAAAATGTCAAAAGTATTAAACAATTGCTTGGCTTGTCATCGGGGTTGTGCATGATTTAAATACTTTGTGTGGTGAAGATAGAGCATAGCCAGACTATATGATTTTGTAGGGATAGCTTTCTTTGGCCATGTTATTTTGAGAAGACATAATTGCTTTGTTAGTATGCTTGAAGTATTATTATTTTTATGTCAACATGAACTTTTGTCTTGAATCTTTTGAATCTGAATATTCATACCACAATTAAGAAGATTTACATTGAAATTATGCCAAGTAGCACTCCGCATCAAAATTTCTGTTTTTATCATTTACCTACTCGAGGACGAGCAGGAATTAAGCTTGGGGATGCTTGATACGTCTCCAATGTATCTATAATTTTTGATTGCTCCATGCTATATTACCTACTGTTTTAGACATTATTGGGCTTTATTATCCTCTTTTATATTATTTTTGGGACTAACCTATTAGCCGGAGGCCCAGCCCAGAATTGCTGTTTTTTGCCTGCTTTAGGGTTTCAAAGAAAAGGAATATCAAACGGAGTCCAAACGGAATGAAACCTTCGGAAACATGATTTTCTCATCAGATAAGATCCAGGAGACTTGGACCCTCTGTTAAGAAAGCCACGAGGCAGTCACAAGGGTGGAGGGCGCCCCCCCTAGGGCGCGCCCCCTGCCTCGTGGGCCCCTCGAAGCTCCACCGACGTACTTCTTCCTCTTATATATATCCACGTACCCCCAAATGATCAGAGACGGAGCCAAAAACCTAATTCCCCCGCCGCAACTTTCTGTATCCACGAGATCCCATCTTGGGGCCTGTTCTAGAGCTCCGCCGGAGGGGGCATCGATCATGGAGGGCTTCTACATCATCATCCAAGCCCCTCCGATGAAGTGTGAGTAGTTTACTTTAGACCTACGGGTCCATAGCTAGTAGCTAGATAGCTTCTTCTCTCTTTTTGGATCTCAATACAATGTTCTCCCCCTCTCTCGTGGAGATCTATTCGATGTAATCTTCTTTTTGCGGTGTGTTTGTTGAGACCGATGAATTGTGGGTTTATGATCAAGTCTATCTATGAATAATATTTGAATCTTCTCTGAATTCCTTTATGTATGATTGGTTATCTTTTCAAGTCTCTTCGAATTATCAGTTTGGTTTGGCCTACTAGATTGGTTGTTCTTGCCATGGGAGAAGTGCTTAGCTTTGGGTTCGATCTTGCGGTGTCCTTTCCCAGTGACAGAAGGGGCAGCAAGGCACGTATTGTATCATTGCCATCGAGGATAACAAGATGGGGTTTATATCATATTGCATGAAACTAACCCTCTACATCATGTCATCTTGCTTAAGGCGTTACTCTGATTTTAACTTAATACTCTAGATGCATGCTGGATAGCGGTCGATGAGTGGAGTAATAGTAGTAGATGCAGGTAGGAGTCGGTCTACTTGTCTCGGACGTGATGCCTATATACATGATCATATCTAGATATTCTCATAACTATGCTCAATTCTTTCAATTGCTCAACAGTAATTTGTTCACCCACCGTAGAATACTTATGCTTTTGAGAGAAGCCACTAGTGAAACCTATGGCCCCCGGGTCTCTTTCTCATCATATCAATATCCATCACTTTATTATTGCTTTGCTTTTACTTTTTACTTTGCATCTCTATACCAAAAATACCAAAATTATTATTTATCATCTCTATCAGATCTCACTTTCATAAGTGACCGTGAAGGGATTGACAACCCCTAAGCGCGTTGGTTGCGTTGAGCTATTGTTTTTGTGTAGGTACGAGGGACTCGCGCGTAGCCTCCTACTGGATTGATACCTTGGTTCTCAAAAACTGAGGGAAATACTTACGCTACTTTGCTGCATCATCCTCTCCTCTTCGGGGAAATCCAATGCAGGGCTCAAGAGGTAGCAAAGATGATGAAGCCCAAGTGCTAAGGAAGCTCAAGCCCAAGATCCCTGACCAGAATGATGCACATCTTCTTGCAGAAAATATGAAGATCAGGAAAGATTCAGGGCTGCGATTGTGGAGACAGTCTAATCCATATGTTGTTAGGAGGAGAACTATTGTGGACTAGAGGTTCCACACAAAGGAACAACAAGACTTTTATGAGACTGTCCTGCTTGACAAGAAGCCCATAGTGTGTGACATGAGATGGGTTGACTGGGAGTACATCAAGGAAAATGAAGATCACTATCCAGGAGTCTATGACAGCTTCAAGGCTTGTGGAGTAGATACATTTGTTGCCCAGAAGCTCACCAAGTGGAATGATGAGCTCATCATGCAGTTTTACTCCACAACCCACTTCTATCCAGATGGAAGGATAGTTTGGATGTCTGAAGGTACTAGGTACCAATCCACTATTGAAGAATGGGCTCAGTTGATCAATTCCCCTGAGGAACATGAAGATGACTTGGATGTTTATGCCGAAAAGAAGAAAGACCACAACACTATGGCACACATGTACAGAGAGATCCCAGATGATGCTTTAGAGACTCATAAGTTTGGATCTGTCCACTTCTTGTTGTCTGGTCTGCCTACCATCAACTGGATCCTAAGGCACACATTGCGAACCGAGTCAGGTGATCACAAGATTATCAGAGGACATGCTATCAATTTGCTACATTTGTTTGATGTGCCTCAAAAGTTCAAAGTCATGAGTCTGATTGTAGAGAATATCAAAAGGACAACAGTTGATTAGAAGAGAAGCTGTGGATATGCCCCAAAAATTCAGGAGCTCATCAACTCCAAGATGGGCATAGGCAAATATCTATTGGATAAGAAACACCTAGCCATATACCCTGAATTTGAAGACAACACGGTTGTGATGAATGAGGAAGACCCCACATCTGTGCAAGCACATGAGAAGAGAGAGAAGGCAAGGGCAGAGAAAGCTGCAAGGATGCCAACTATTGAAGAGGCATCTCAAGTGTTCTTGAAATCCAAGCAAGATCAGCTTGGATATCTAATCCAATCCACCTTGAGGATTGAGAAGGGCTTGGCCACCCTGACTCAAAACTAGGAGAGCTTGGAGAGGATTGTTGAGCAGAAATTCTATGATCTTGATGTCAAAGTAACTGAGATTCAGTCAGCAGTTGAGCAACTTCAGGAGGAAGTGGAGTAGAAGAAGGGCAAGTCAACTACAGATGCTTTTGATAGAGTGCCCCGAAGCCAGAGGTCTGCTGCAGTGCCAGTCACAGATACTAGAGCTACATTATCAGCTCCAGCAGCTACAGCTCCAGTGCCACCTCCAGCATCCACTCCACCAGCTCCAGCTACATCAACAGAAGCTTTCGCCCTTGGAGTCATCTCTACACCACCTACCGAAGATCAAGCCTGAGAGACGTTTAGCACTATGCATTTTTTAACTTCTTGGTAACTTGTTGCCAAAGGGGGAGAAAAATGTATAGATCAAGGCTTCGAGAGAGAGTGTTGTTTATTATCTCTCTTGTTTTTGGTTTGGTTGAACTTCTTGATTGCGTGCTTGTGTGAGATACTTTATGTTCTTATGAATACTTGTTTGATCATGTGTTTGATCATATGCTACCCTTAATGCTTGTTGGATGATATTATCTCTTATATCATTATATGATCATTCACTTGCTTGGTGATGAGTGCATGCTTTTAATTTCTATCATGTTGAGCGCTCCACCAAGATGTATGTGACATGGAAGAGTAACCCGTGATCATAATCGATTGCGCATTTGCATTCAAAAGCAAATTTTAAATAATGCACAAATTTAGGGGATCTCTTGCTTATCACATACTTCTCAAAGCGGTGATGTTTTTCAATCTTATTATCATTTGTCGAAGCTTTGATCTTTATGTTGTCATCAATTACCAAAAAGGGGGAGATTGAAAGTGCAACTATCCCTGGGTGGTTTTGGTAATTCCTAACAACATATAGCTCATTGAGCTAATGCTATTTCAAGATAAATATTTTAGGAAAGCTCAATGATTGGCATGGCATGGATTAGAAAGTGGACCCCTCACGATGCTAAGGACAAAAGGATTGGCTCAAGCTGAAAGCAGAAGACTCTACATTTTTCATTTTAGTGATCCAAGATCACATTGAGTCCATAGGAAAAGCCAATACTATCAAGAGGGGGTGAGGTGTTGCTTAATGAGTTTCTTGCTCAAAATGCTTAGTGATATGCTCCAAAGCCTTCAAATACTTTCTCATATCCACATATGTCCCAAACCAAAAGTCAAACTCGGCCATACTGAAATTCTCTATCCGGCGCCACCGAGTTCTCTTGACATAGCCACTGCCAGAAACCCTAGTCTTTTCGGTCTCATCGATAGGGATCTCGGTCTCACCGAGATGGGATTGTAATCTCTCTGATTCCCTTCATAACGTTTCGGTCAAACCAAGATGTCAAACCGAGATGAGCGATCGGTCCCACCAAGATTGCAATGCAAACTCTCTGTTTCCTTTTCGTAACGTTTCGGTCCTACCGAGAGAGCGAATCGGTCCCACCGAGATTGCCTGACCAACTCTCTGGTTAGTCTATTACCAAAATCGGTCTCACCGAGTTTGTGTAACCGGTCTCACCGAGATTACGTTATGCCCTAACCCTAAAGAAATCGGTCCCACCGAGTTGACGTGTCGGTCCCACCAAAAATCCTAACATTCACATTTTGAACTAAATCGGTCCGACCAAGTTTCATGATTCGGTCCCACCGAGTTCGGTAAATTGTGTGTAACGGTTAGATTTTGTGTGGAGGCTATATATACCCCTCCACCCACTCTTCATTCATGGAGAGAGTCATCAGAACATGCCTACACTTCCAACATACATTTTTTGAGAGAGAACCACCTACACTTGTGTTGAGGTCAAGATATTCCATTCCAACCACATAAATCTTGATCTCTAGCCTTCCCCAAGTTGCTTTCCACTCAAATCTTCTTTCTACCAAATCCAAATCCTGTGATAGAGAGAGTTGAGTGTTGGGGAGACTATCATTTGAAGCACAAGAGCATGGAGTTCATCATTAACACACCATTTGTTACCTCTTGGAGAGTGGTGTCTCCTAGATTGGCTAGGTGTCACTTGGGAGCCTCCGTCAAGATTGTGGAGTTGAACCAAGGAGTTTGTAAGGGTAAGGAGAGCGCCTACTTCGTGAAGATCTACCCGAGTGAGGCAAGTCCTTCGTGGGCGACGACCATGGTGGGATAGACAAGGTTGCTTCTTCGTGGACCCTTCGTGGGTGGAGCCTTCCGTGAACTCGCGCAACCGTTACCCTTCATGGGTTGAAGTCTCCATCAACGTGGATGTACAATAGCACCACCTATCGGAACCACGCCAAAAATCTCTGTGTCTACATTGCGTTTGCTCCCTCAAACTCCTCCTTTTACCTTCATATGTAATTGTTTTACTTTCCGCTGCTATACTCTTAGAATTGCATGTGTAGGTTGATTGCTTGACTTGTGCAAAGTTGCTAAAATCTGCCAAGAACTAAAATTGGGAAATGTCTAGATTTTTATTTGGTTAAGTAGTCTAATCACCCCCCCTCTAGACATACTTTCGATCCTAAACATGGCCATGCATATCTTGGTCGGATCACACGAGGGGCCCAGCGTATATCTCTCCTGATCGGAGGGGCAAATCCCATCTTGCTCGACCATGTCTCGCAGCATGGGTTTGGACAAGCCTGAAACCTACCTTTGTAACTACCCAGTCACGGAGTAGCGTTTGGTTGGCCCAAAGCAAGTCTGTCACCATCCCGAGTACATGCGCCAACTCAGGTCTTAGGACATTGAATGTATGTTGTACTAGAGACTCACAGGTGACATATCGCTGCGTCTCATAGTTGGGTCTATCCGACTCGGACCTTATCTCAACTCGGATCCGACTACGACACTACATCGAATCCGACCAGATCCTTCCGAGTCCATATTATCCGGTTAGCATCCAATGCTACATGGCTAGTGAGATCAAGCCATCGATCGTGTCATATGCTAGTCTAGTCGGCTATGCATCCACACAACCCTTTCGACTAGGGACCTTTTAGGATGTTCATCACACAATGCATAGTCCCACAAACAAGTCACATACTTGTTGATACACATCATTGATAATGTCCAAGGACTATCTTTATTCATAAACACATAGGAAATATCATCATACATGATTACCTCTAGGGCATATCTCCGACAGTGCTAGACGAGGGAAGAGGTGTCGATCGCGTCCCGTTCCACATGGGACGAGGAAGCCTCAGGAGCCTTGCCGTCTGACGGAGTATCTGAGGCCTCAGGAGAGCCATCCTGAGGCGGCGATGGCGCGGCTGTACGCGGTGCGCTGCGCCACGCTCTCGCGCCTGCGCGCTCCTCCCTGACCGCCACAAGCATCGCGCTAGCCAAGTGGGGCGTGGTGGCCAAGTAGAGCACCAGAGGCTCAAGAGGAAGCGGCACTACAATCACTAGGAGAGCATGCTTGCCCAACTTGGAAATAAAACGCCCCAGCAATGTCACACATCCCGCGAGCTTCTGCATTTCTTTGAGGGTTTGCAGCGGACTCATCTTATCTATCGCCTTGACCTTCTCGGGGTTGGCCTCAATCCCTCTATGCGACACCAGGAAACTTGGCAACTTGCTGGACGGGACGCCGAACATGCATTTCTCTGGATTGAGCCACACGTTCAGTTTAAGCAGGTTGGTGAACGTTTCTTCCAAGTCTTCAATCAGGGTCCTCACCTCCCGCGAATTGACCACTATGTCATCGACATACGCTTCAGCCTTCCTCCAGAGCTGCCGACCCAGAGTGATGTGCATCAATCGCTGAAAGGTCGCGCCAGCATTTCACAGTCCAGACGACATGCAGGTGTAGCAGTACACCTCACAAGAGGAGAGGAAGGCCGTCTTCTCAACGTCCTGCACCGCCATCTTGATCTGGTGGTATCCCGAGAAGGGGTCCAAGAAGCACGGCAGGCCGCACTCAGTAGTGGAATCAACAATTTGATCGATGCATGGAAGAGGGAAAGGGTCCTGAGGGAAAGCTTTATTGAGACTCGTGAAGTCGACGCACATGCACTCATTTCCACCCTTCTTGGGGATGATGAATAGGTTGGCTAGCTAATCCGGGTGTTGGACCTCCCGAATGAAGTCGGCTTCCTGCAGCTTGCGGACCCCCTGGATGATGAATGACTGCTTTTCCTGAGCCTGCCATCGGGCCTTTTGCTTCACCAGACGTGCGCTGGGGCACACCATCAAGTGGTGTTCGATCACATATCGTGGGATGCCGATCAAGTCCGTCGCTTCCCATGCAAACACATCCTTGTCCGCACAGAGGAAACCGATCAGCGCCTCTTCTAGATCTAGGGGGAGGCCAGCGCCTATTGTGCAGGTGGGGCCTGAGCCTCGTTGTCGACTGGCACCTGCTTCGTCTCGGCTCGATCCTGAGAGAACAACTACTTCTTCTTTGCGGGCGCGGCTTCTAGGATATCTAGAGTGTCTTTAGCGTCCGGTTGTGTGGCTGCCACGACCTTAAAAGCAAGCTTGAGGGCCAGGAGTGCATCCTTGGTGTCTCCGACCACAGTAAAGATGGCGCTGCTCCCAGGCATCTTGATGACGTTGTAGCCGGGGTGCGTCGCCGCCATGAACTTGGCAAGGGACGGATAACCAAGGATGGCGTTCTATAGGAGGCTGATGCGCGCGACGACCAAGTCGATGAGCTTGGTGCAGTAGTTGTAGCGCGTGCCAAAGGTGACAGTGAGGCGGATCTGTCCCAGGGGAATAGTGGAGCCGTCGACCATCCCTGGGAAAGGCTTGGTGGGGGCGAGCTGGTCGTAAGGCACTTGGAGCAGGTCGAAGGCCTTCACGAAGAGGACGTTGAGGCCAGTGCCACCGTCGATGAGGGTCCTAGTGACCTAAACACTGCTAATGGTGGGTGTGCAGAGCTAGTCTTGGGGTGATCCCTGGAATCGAAGGTGATGTTGGTCTCAGGTGCCGCCCGGCCAGGAGGAGCCCCCTGCCATGGCTGGGCGGCCCTCACCTGCCGGAAGAGCTGCTTGACATGGCGGCTTGAGGCTGGCGCCTGCGACCCGCCAAGAATGGGCGCAACAGCATGGGGCGGCAGTGCCCCAAAGCGCATGATGAGCAGGCCACACAACTTCTGTCAGGAAGCCACCAAAGACTCCGGCAGGCTCAGCATCCAGGAGCGCGGCACACCCGTGAGGGCCAGAGGGAGCTAGTTTGCCATGACCTTGTCATCGCCACCCGCCGCCCAGATGGCCTGCACGTACACCCGAAGGAACTCCGCGGGGTCTGCCGCACCGTCATACCGCTGGGGCAACGCCGGCCTGAACTTTAGCGGCCACCGCACCTGCCGGTGGCCGGGGGTAAAAGCTCGGAGGCCCGCAGTGCCTCCGGAAGCGCCCGACGGCCCGACGGGTGGGACGGCGTCGGCCATGGGAACCGTGAGTCATGTGTGTAGCACGGTTGATGAAGAGGTCGAGCTTCAACACGCCCCTACCTGGCATCTCAAATGTCGGATTCAGGACTCCGCAGACCCAAGAAAGGTTCAAACTCTGGGACGTGTGCGAAGAACTCAACCTATCCAGCCTACGAGCCCGTCGCCCCACGGCCTAGCTCGATTCACGTGAACAAGGAAGAAGATGAACACGACAGTTTACCCAGGTTCGGTCCACCTTGCGGTGTAAGACCCTGCTCCTGCATTATGGCGGATTGACCTAATGAGGGGCTGAGGATGAACTAGTACAAGGGATGAACAACCTCGTGAGGTTCCAAGGTGAGGGAACGAGTCGACCGGGGTCGGATCCCTTCTACGGTGGTGGCTAACCTATACTTATAGTGGCCTCGGTCCTCTTCCCCCAAACATAGGAGGGGAGGGATCCCAAAGTGTCCAATTTGAAAGAGGACAAGTAGTACATAATATCTTGACGAAAGGTGGTCTTCACCTGCAAAGATTCTGGTCACGATGCAGTGGTGGGCCCGGTGATGACATACGTCCTGCCATTCTGGTGGTCTTGGTCTTGTTGCACCGGAATGGAAACCTTTGCCGAATTCTTCGGGAACCCACGCATGTCCTTGCCTCCATAGCACCAAAGTGGAAACTGCCTCCTCTACGCCCGCTGGCGCCCACCTGGCCTTGGTCGTCATGGCTTGCGTCATTGCAACCTCATGAGGTTGGGTACCTGCATAGAAATCTCTGCTCCTCGGGTGGCCGCTCCCTCAGGAGGTCTTGGTGTCGTTCGCCTCGTGAGACCAAGGGGTCCTCGCAAGGGTCTTTCCTTGATAGTCTTGGAGGTGGGTCATACCAGCCGTCGAAGGAGCCACGCTGGGGGCCGCAGGCAGGCAAGTCTGGGTACCCTGGTTCCTAGAACGTCGCGTCACCATTGCCACGATGCTCCTATGGTCTCCGCTCTTTGTGCAACGTGCCCCTCCCCCTTGTTGAACTACAAGGAGCCAATGGCCCCAGAGGTGATCGTGTTCCGCCATGACATCTTTGGCGCGCTAGGTAGGGGAGGCGCTTGCATGAACCCCAGGTTGTAAGCAGCGCGTCAGTCTTCATCAGCGTCTTCTTCATCGACGGCTTCATCATCCATGGCTCCCAAGAAAAAGTCGGGCGCTATAGCTCACCCATCCACCACGAAGGCCCCCTCGCATGCAGCCATTGATGCCATGGGGGCTACGGGGGAGCATGGAGACGTGGACGTCACGGGGAACATGACTGGCACAGGCAGCGCCATCACTATTCCCCCTGCGACCGAAGCAGGAGAGGAGGCATTGGAGGAGGACAACATCAATAGCACCCTAGTGGACATGCTCCACAAGGTACGGGTGGGGAGAATGTTCCATATCTGCCTCTCCACCTCACTAAAGGACATAGCCACAGCGATGGTGCTCGCTCTGGTCCGGCGGGTGCGGCTATGGGGCCTGCGCCATCCCAAGGGTGAGTTAACCAAGACGATGCACTGGATAGGGTCGCCAATCCCCAAGCGCATCTGCCTCATCTCCACGCCACCCTGGTGACCAGCTCGCAGCAGCGAGAACATGGCACCACCATTACTGGCATTGTCAGAAGTCGGGCGATGTCACGATCTGCGTCATCATCCATGCCAGACACCGCTTCGGAAGCCATGGCACAAGCCCAACTTCTGTTGAGATTCCCACCAGCGGGCAATCAAATGGATTAGTGGAGAGCCACCATCCAGAGCCTGATTAGTTTTGCTGAGGCGGGAGGATCACAGCGGGCAGGCCCACCACAGCCTCCACAGGCAGGGACAACGGCCCAAGCCGCTGGCCGTACCGAAGGGGCCACTCCCATGGTGCAGTCCCCTCCATGGCAGCCAGCGCAGGGGCCGCAGCTAGACCCACATGACCAAGAACCCGACGATGTGTCGATAGCTTCGTTTGATCCTCGATCCCATCGAAACCAGCGGCAGGTCCTGGAAGACAGGCGGAGGGAAGACACGCACGTCACCATCAAACGACGCCGCGAAACCCGCCGCTAGTCTGATAGGCGCAATGGCCCCGATGTCGACGAGCCCGTGCCTGGTGGAAACGGGTACCTGCCTTTCAAGGTTGGCTGCCCCGCCTTCACTCGTGAGCTACTACGACAAGTCTGTTGGCCATCTGCCCGCGTGTGCAAGCCAGAGGTACCAGAAAAGTATGATGGAAGATTGAACCCGGCAGAGTTCTTGAGCATTTACACCATCTCTATTCAAGCTGCCGGAGGAAGAGCTGAAAAGCTATTCGCCAACTACTTCCCTTTGGGACTCAAGCCAAATGTGAGATCATGGCTGATGCACTTGCCGGAGAATTCCATCTTGACATAGGCTGGCCTTTGCAATGAGTTTGTTGGCGCCTTCATGGGTGGCCATCTAGAACCAGGGCGGCCCGGCGACTTGCAGCTCCTCCCACAAAAGGAGGGAGAGAGTTTACGAAAGTATATGCAGAGATTCAGCCAGGTGCACAGGAACATTCCAGACATCCACCCGGTAGCTGTGATGGATATGTTCCAGTCCAACGTACGCAACCGCATGATACATTCCAAGATGAACGTCTAGTTGCCCAAGACTGTGAATGAGTTGTACACTTTGGCAGATAAGTGTGCCCGAAAAGAGGAGGGGAGGCGGCTCTCCGGAGAAGAAGAAGGCATTGATATTGACTCAGAAGACAACAACGATGCCACCAATCAAAAGAAGAAAAGAAACGCAAAAAGAAGCGCAAAGAGAAAACAATACTAGTTGTCGAGGGATTCGGCATCCCTAGTACCGGCAAGAAGGCCAAGATCGAAGCTCCTGGCAAGGAGGTTGCCGCGTGCACTAACTACCGGGAAGTTGCGGCGGCCGAGAAGGCTGGGAAGGGCAACGGGCCGTACTGCAAGATCCACCAGACCAAGGGCCATGATCTCCAAGAGTGTCATCAAGTTGAGCAACTCATCAAGAAGCAGAAAGCTGAGTACGAGAAGCGTGACAAATAGAGAGACCAAGATGGGGTTGGTGGGAAGGGCCGAGGTGGCAGAGGAGGCCGCCCCGGCAAAGTCCCTCAGTATCAAGGGAAACCTGCTAGAGGCCATGGGAAGAAGGGACAAGATGACGAGAGTGATGAGGGGGATGAAGAGGAAACCAGCGAGCAGGAGTTTCAGAAGGCCACTGACGCCCAGTGTGTTGACGGAGGCGCATCTTTGTACTCCTCTCACCGCCAACTTAAACAGTGGGCATGTGAGGTCAATGTTGTGGATCCAGCGGCAGATTCTCGGAAACCACTCAAGTGGACCTGCATGCTCATCATCTTGGACGAAGAGGATCACCTTGACCGCACCACCATGGTAGGGTGCTTGCCATTGTTGGTTTCACCAACGATCCGCAACCTCAAGGTTACAAAGATGATGGTTGACGGTGGGGCTGGGTTGAATCTGTTTTCCCGTAAGGTCATCAACAAGTTGTAGATAACATAAGAAGAACTCAAGGTTAACGGCAACTTTCAAGGGATCAACCCCAGCAGGATTCGTCCAAAGGGGATGATCACGCTGCTATTTACATTTGGAGGAGAATTGAACTACTGGACTTAGAAGATTGTGTTTGATGTGGTCGAGCTTCCGTTGCCATACAATGGGATACTTGGATGACCTGCCTTGGCAAAGTTCATGGCGTCATCCCACCATGCCTACAACAACTTGAAGATGCCAGGACTAATGGGCGTTATCTCTATCCTGTCGGACAAGAAAGACGCAATTATATGCATGGATAAGATGTACCGGGAGGCGGTCCCTACCGAGGCTGCGGAAGTCACGGTCCCCGCCAAGGAAAACAAGCAAGAGAGAAGCTAGCAAGGATACCGGCAAGAAATCCGGGAAACACGCTTCTCTGGAGTGTGTTGCGCCTGTCGATGACTTGCCGAAAAGTTCCAATAGCAAGAGATCAAAGGTTGTTGCACATGCTGTGAAGAAGGTCTCGGCGGTGCTGGTTGGCGCTGATGGTACATTCACTATCAGCTCCACCCTTGGTGACAAATAGGAAAGTGCGCCCATGGCCTTCCTGCGGGCAAATGTCGATGTGTTTGCTTGGAAACCATCTGACATCCCCGGTGTTCCCAGGGAGGTAGTCGAGCACCACCTTGTTGTTTGCCCCCATGGCCGGCCCGTCAAGCAGAAGGTCTGGAACCAAGCTTTGGAGCGGCAGCAATTCATTGCCGAAGAGATCATGAAACTTGAAGCTGCTGGTTTGGTTAGAGGAGTGTTGCATCCAATATGGTTGACAAATCCGGTGGTGGTGCGCAAGGAGAATGGGAAATGGATGCTTTGCATAGATTTCACAGATGTAAATAAACCATGCCCGAAGGACCCCCCTTGTCGCCCAGTGATCAGATTCTGGATTCCACCTCTGGATGTGACCTGCTTTTGTACGGTCGAAAGTAGGTCTAGAGGGGATGATTAGACTACTTTACCAAATAAAAACCTAGCCTTTTCCCAATTTGAAGTCTTGGCAGATTTTGACAACATAGCACAAGTCAAGTAATCAACCTACACATGCAATTCAAAGAGTATAGCAGCGGAATGTAAATCATTGCATATGAAGGTAAAGGGAGGGGTTTGGAAAGGCAAATGCAATGTAGACATAGAGATTTTTCGCGTGGTTCCGATAGGTGGTGCTATCATACATCCATGTTGATGGAGACTTCAACCCACGAAGGGTAACGGTTGCGCGAGTCCATGGAGGGCTCAACCCACGAAAGGTAACGGTTGCGCGAGTCCATGGAGGGCTCCACCCACGAAGGGTCCATGAAGAAGCAACCTTGTCTATCCCACCATGGCCTTCGCCCACGAAGGACTTGCCTCACTTGGGTAGATGTTCATGAAGTAGGCGATCTCCTTGCCCTTACAAACTCCTTGGTTCAACTCCACAATCTTGACGGAGGGTCCCAAGTGATACCTAACCAATCTAGGAGACACCACTCTCCAAAAGGTAATAGATGGTGTGTTGATGATGAACTCCTTGCTCTTGTGCTTCAAATGATACTCTCCCAACACTCAAATCTCTCACACAGATTTGGCATGGTGGAAAGATGATTTGAGTGGAAAGCAATTTGGTGAAGGAGAGATCAAGATTCTTGTGGTTGGATTGGAATGTCTTGGCCTCAACACATGAGTAGGTGGTTCTCTCTTAGAAAATGAATGCTGGAAGTGTAGGCACGTTCTGATGGCTCTCTCACACATGGATAGGAGTGTGGGGGTATATATAGCCTCCACACAAAATATAACCGTTACATGCAAAAGAGCCAACTCGTTCAGACCGAATGTATAAACTCGGTGAGACCGATTCAGTTCAAAATGTGAACGTTAGGCTTTTCAGTGGGACCGACATGATCAACTCGGTGGGACCGATGAGCTAGGGTTAGGGCAAAACTTGATCTTGGTTTGACCGATTACTTCAACTCGGTGAGACCGATTTCAGTAACAAGCAAATAGAGAGTTGGTTAGGCAAACTCGGTGGGACCGATCGCTCCTTTCGGTAATACCGCAACTTTAAGAAAGAGAAATAGAGAGTTTACACTACGAACTCGGTGGGACCGATCGCTCATTTTGGTGAGATCGAAACGTTTCGAAGGGAAACAGAGAGTTTGCAATCCCATCTTGGTGAGACTGAGATCCATATCGGTGAGATCGAACTTATTAGGGTTTCTGGCTATGGCTATGTCAGATGAACTCGTTGGCACCGGATGAATCAAATCGGTGGGGCCAAGTTTGACTTTAGGTTTAGGATATATTTGGATTTGAGAAAATGGTTGAGGACTTTGGAGCATATCACTAAGCATTTTGAGCAAGTAGACCATTAAGCAACACCTCATCCCCTTTTAATAGTATTGGCTTTCCTATGGACTCAATGTGATCTTGGATCACTAAAATAAAAATGAAGAGTCTTGAGCTTTTGCCAATATTTGTCCTTAGCATTTTGAGGGGTCCACATCTCTAGTCCATGCCATGCCAATCATTGAACTTACTAAAATAATCATCTCGAAAGGATATTAGTTCAATGAGCTATATGTTGTTATGAATTACCAAAACCACCCAGGGATTAGTTGCACTTCAATCTCCCCCTTTTTGGTAATTGATGACAACATATAGATCAAAGCTTCGACAAATGATAATAAGAATGAAATATATTGTCACTTTGAGAAGTATGTGATAAGCAAGAGCTCCCCCTAAATTTGTGCATTATTTTTGATTTACTTTTGAATGCAAACACACAATCGATTAGGATCATGGGTTACTCTTCCATGTCACATACATCTTGGTGGAGTGCTCAAAATGATAGAATAAAAATAACATGCACTTATGACCAAGAAAAATATGATTGATCATACACAAATGATAAGGTAGCATCATTCAAGCACATATAATAAATCATAATATGATCAACCACAAGATCATAAGAGTATCTCACACACAAGCACAAATATTGTAGCGAACACACGAGCAAAACGAGCAAATAAGTAGCAAGAGAGACAAATAAGAAGTAAGACACACTCTCCCCCTTTGGCAACAAGTTACCAAAAAGCTTGAAAATGCATAGTGTTATACGACACTCTAAGCACGATCTCCGGGAGCTCCGAAGTGCGAGGATGGCATGGAGAGAACAACACCTGCAAAGACATCGGCTGATGTCTGAGGAACTGGAGGGGTTGCCACTGGAGGGGAAAGTGAGGCTGTGGCTACAGGTGCTGATGTTGTGGCCCTTGTGTCACTGACTGGCATAGCTGGTGTGATGCTCGGATAATTAAGCTACAGTAACCCTCTACTAATGACACCACATCACCACGATTACGGTTGATAAACTCGCATTGATTCAAACCCCGCTCTAATTCAAATTTAAATTGCAAGTCAAAATATTAATTCTTTAAATAGAAAAAACAAGAATGTTTGTCGTTTTGCAAATATTCACTAAGTATTTTTCATGTTGGAACCAACCTCTTTTTGATTCCCGAAATGCCCTTGGAAATTATTGAGAGGTCCAAAAGCATTTAATTTGGCCTTCTCAAATTTAAAAAAAACATGTTTAGACATTTTCGAATGGCCCCAAACTTTTTGTGCAGCCCTGTAAGATAGCCTAGTATTTATGAGCTAACTATCACATTCAATAAAAATCACCTGACAGTAAAATAAAATATAAAAACAATAAAAGAAAACAGAAAAGTAAAATAATAAAAAAACAAAAGTGGTACTGTGCACTTAGGCCCAATACTACAGAACATGCCCCAGCCCATCTAGAGTCTTTCTCCTTCCTGTACAGAGGAGGAGGCAGGAGCACGCCGTGGCCGCCATCCACGGCACCACAGCCACCGATGCCGCCGTGGCGATCATCCAACAGACCCCTGACGCATATAAAGCCTCCTGACGCCGATGGCAAACCCTAAGCCCCTCATATCTCCCCCTCGCACCGCCATCATCCTTTTTGTTCGCGCCCGAAGCTCCCCACCATGGTAGCCGTCATCGTCGCGGCCACCGTGCTCCTCGCCGCCTGATAAGATGTCTGGGAGGACCGCCATTGTCGACTTCGTCTATCCCGAGAATCAAATCGGGCGGAGCCGCCCCGTACGCTCGCCATCGACCTCGTTTTTGCCGCACACATCATCGTCGTCCGTAGTCGATTGCCACTGCTCCGGTCCGTCCCCGACCTTCCTGAACACACCTACGGCTCTACGGTGAGCTCCTCCTCCGAATCCCCCTCTCCCAAGCCTCGATCCGTTGCCGTAGTAGCCTGTTCGAGTTAGCGGCTGCCATTGCCGAAACTCAGTGTACGCGTACTCGCCCCTGCTTCGATCTGTGCTTGCGCTGCTCCTGTATGCTCCTTTTGCAGGCCGCGCCCCGCGCCCACCTGCGAGCGATGCTGCTCGCTGCTCCTGTTGATATGTGTTGCTGCTGCTGCGCCTCGCCACTGCACCCTGCCTGCTCGCTGCTCTACTACTGCTCCTCTAATGTTGTTGCTGCTCACTGTTGCTACCTGCCTAGCGCCACAGCCGCCCCGCGCACGCAGCCCCTGCCCTGGTCCGCCGCTCGCCCGGTCGCTGGTCCCTGGGTGTGGGCATGGCCACCGCACAAGCATGCGTGCTGGCCTAGCCATGGTGCCCGGCTATGCATGTGTGTTAGCATAGTAGTGCCCACTTCCACTATTTATATTAGTCTAATTACTACTTAGTCAAATGTGCAATTGACATGTGGCCCCCCGCTACTAAATTCACTAGATAAATAAATCTATTAAAATATTAGTCTATGACATGCGGGCCCCTTTGGCTCTGTTGACTAGTCAACCTTGACTGAGTCAACTGTTGACTTTGACCCTGGCCCCACATGTCATTGACTATGGCTGGCTAACTGAGTGTATTGAAAATATTTACACTATTTAAATTTTGAATTAATATATTCCAGAAAATTTAAAAAATCTTTTAAACTTTGAAAAATCATATAAAATAATTCGTAACTCGGATGAAAATGTTTTGTACATGAAAATTGCTCAGAACGACGAGATAGATCCAATATGCAATCCATTCGTTCACCACACATCCCTATCATAGTGAACTTGCAACAATCCACCTCCGGTCCGTTTGTTCGAAAATGCGAAACACCGGGAATACTTTCCCAGATTTTTCCCCTTCGTCAGTATCGCATAGTACTGCGTTAGGTCACACCTAGCACCGCGTATTGCCTTGTTATGCTTTGATTGCTCTGTTATTCATTGTGTTCCCCTCCGTTACTTCTTTTCGTTAGACCCCGAGACCGAGGTCGGCACCCCTGTGATCAACTACATCAACGACGAACCCTTCTTGCCAGAGCAACCAGGCAAGCCGCCCCCCTTTAATCAACCCGATATCATCTATTCTTCTCTCTACTGCTTGCATTAGAGTAGTGTAGCATGTTACTGCTTTCCGTTAATCCTATTCTAATACATAGCCTATCCTTGCTACTACTGTTGTTACCTTTACCTGAAATCCTAAATGCTTAGTATAGGATGCTAGTATTCCATCAGTGGCCCTACATTCTTGTCCGTCTGCCATGCTATACTATCGGGCCGTGATCACTTGGGAGGTGATCACGGGTATATACTTATATACATAATATGTGATACATGTGGTGACTAAAGTCGGGTCGACTCGTAGAGTACCCGCAAGTGATTCCGATGTGGGCGCTGAAGGGGCAGGTGGTTCCACCCAGGTAGTGGTGGGCTTGGGTTCTTGACGGCCCCCGACTGTTACTTTGAGGCGGAGCGACAGGGCAGGCGGAGACCACCTAGGTGAGAGGTGGGCATGGCCCTGGTCGGCGTTCGCGGTTACTTCAAAATAACATGCTTAACGAGATCTGGGTATTTGATCTGAGTCTGGCTACTGGCCTATACGCACTAACCAACTACGCGGGAACAGTTATGGGCACTCGACGTCATGGTATCAGCCGAAGCCTTCGTGACGTCAGCGACAGAGCAGCGCGCGCCGGGTTGGACTGGAACACCTGCTCTTGCATAAGAGAGGCTAGGTCTGCTCACCGGCCGCGTTCACAATGTGCAGGTGTGCAATGGGCGATGGGCCCAGACCCCTGCGCCATAGGATTTAGACCGGCGTGCTGACCTGTCTGTTGTGCCTAGGTGGGGCTGTGACGTGTTGATCTTTCAATGCCGGGCATGACCCAGGAAAGTGTGTCCAGCCAAAGGGGATCGAGCGTGTTGGGAAATGTGGTGCACCCCTGCAGGGAAGTTAATCTATTCGAATAGCCGTGATCTTCGGTAACAGGACGACTTGGAGTTGTACCTTGACCTTATGACAACTAGAACCGGATACTTATTAAAACACACCCTTCCAAGTGCCAGATACAACCGGTGATCGCTCTCTCACAGGGCGACGAGGGGAGGATCATCGGTTAGGATTATGCTATACGATACTACATGGTGAACTTTCCATCTATTCTCTTCTATTGCTTCAAGATGAAGGCTGCCAGAAGCGTTGTCTTTGATAGGACTAGCTATCCCCCTCTTATTCTGGCATTCTGAAGTTCAGTCCACATATACTACCCCTTTCATTGATACCAATGCATATGTAGTGTAGCTCCTTGCTTGCGAGTACTTTGGATGAGTACTCATGGTTGCTTTGCTTCCCCTTTTCTCCCTTTCTATACCCGATTGTTGCAACCAGACATTGGAATCCAGGAGCCAGATGCCACTGTCGATGACGACTGCTACTACTCTGGAGGTGCCTACTACTACGTGCAGGCCGCTGACGACGACCAGGAGTAGTTTAGGAGGATCCTAGGCAGGAGGCAAGCGCCTCTTTCGATATGTATCCCAGTTTGTGCTAGCCTTCTTAAGGCAAACTTGTTTAACTTATGTCTGTACTCAGATATTGTTGCTTCCACTGACACGTCTATGATCGAGCTCTTGTATCCGAGCCTTCGAGGCCCCTGGCTAGTAATATGATGCTTGTATGACTTATTTTATTTGTAGAGTTGTGTTGTGATATATTCCCGTGAGTCCCTGATCTTGATCGTACACGTTTGCGTGTATGATTAGTGTACGGTCAAATCAGGGGCATCACAAGTTGGTATCAGAGCCGACTGCTTGTAGGAAAGCCCCTTCCACACTCCTTGGCCCAAGTCGAGTCTGGACATTACAAAACTTTTACTAACATGGTTGTGTGTCTTACAGGCCCACGTCGCCATTTGGGTGGTATTAGGATCTTTTACTCCTCGATCCTTACCTTGGGACTCTGGTCTCTCTTCTACTCGGGTTAAATGATTTTACTAAATCTGACTCTAGGTTCTCGTAACTACTTCTCCCGGAGAGCCCCTTATCACAGATGATCTCCTACTGCACCAGAAGATTTTGAAGATACTCTTCGATCATTCCCGAGACCCTTGTCTCCTCTGCCTTTTCAATTCCCTACTACCGATATATCCATATGGATAACGACATACACTTGTTGTTCATACAATTACTCTGAGTTTCTCTTTGTGTTACAAGATGCATCGAATTGCTCTCCGACTTTTAAGAATCCCTTGTACCACTGCGTTGTAGTTCCTTGCCGCAAAAATACCCCTACGGATAAATCCTCGGACTTATCGAGTATCCACTCATTCCCAGTTGTTCTTGTGTTCCACAACAGACTTCGAAATACTATTTGATCTTTCGAAAATCATCAACATCCTGTTGTTCTTGGAATTCTTGCATACTTGCATTCCGGTTAATTCCATTGGTCTAGCAATTTACTTCAAAAACCTTTGTGATTGTCATTATGATCCTTTCGATTCAACATGTGTGTGAATGCACACAATCATCAGTTGTTCCCTGGAATTTATTCTTCCGATTCAGACATCATTCCGGACATGAGCTGGATCTCGACCAATCAAATTGCCATCGATTGTACCCCTAAGACTATTCAACTTATCCATCCCTAATCAGAGCATTGCTTCTGATCCCTTGTCTTGGAATTCATAATTTCTTTGCATTTGAGCTTTGAGTTAGTCAGTTGATTTATAATCCGATGCACTTGCATTCCTTCTTCCTTTGATAGAGTACCGATACTCACATCAGCTCCGTTGTAGACCACTAGACCTCTTGTTGGATTATTATCCAACATTGTCCTTCATATTCAAATAACCTTGTGAGCCTTTCCACGGATATATAAATCCTTTGGTAAATTGTATCCTCTGTTTTCTCAACCATGCTCTATTTTCGAGCTGGTGGTATTTACTATTGAAGCTTGTGGTATATGTTTCCACGATACCCTGACGGGTTGAACCTATACCTTCCTTAATATGTGTGGACTCAAAAGTTTTCACGAGTCATACTCTTCTGGTATTTTGCTAGATAAAATGTCAACACTACAACTTTCTCAAAAGTGAGAGGTGAATGGAAGGTTATACATTGAAGAAGTGGGAGTCGACCTTGAACTTTGTGTTCATGCCCTTGGACATGATGTAGATCCTACCATAGAAGCTTCTTGTAATTATAACTATTTCATTGATATAATATCATCTGGTATCTATGAATTGATCCTATGCAATCGAGGTTTCGACCATATTTTCTCTTTGATCCCATTTCTCCGACAAGTTAAAGCACTTGCCTTTTGCAAGTCAATACACCAGTCCAACCTCTACCTTGATTTACCGACGAGTATTACCCTCTGGTATCTCAAGAATATCTAAGAACTGTGTTGCATCTTATGAGTCTTCATCAGCTATTATTTCTCACTGATTCCAATTTTTCATGGGTTCTGAGTTGTTAGTCACTCAAGAACACTGGTAAGTGAACCGATTCCGCACTCTGGTTCGATAACTCTAAGTAATCTTTGTTGCTTATGAGTTCAATAATCCTTCAAGTCATTCCTAGCCTGATCGGCTATATCATTATTGTGCTAAATTTTAACTATGCTACCTGGTATTTCTTCCCGGAGCACAGTTTTCGACGGTGAGGTAAGCTTACGCCCATCTTCCTCATCATGTCATTTCGCCTTGAACATCAAACTTGGTTTGGAGTTTGTGTCATACCCTTCGTTCCAATAACCTTTCGCTTCACCATTCATTTGACTCGATGTCATCACCAATCGATTACATCTTGAAATCTCTCAACAAATGTGTCATGATCATCATCAACATTCTGAGCTCTTCCAAGATAACTGTTGAATTCTTGATGAGAAATACCACCCTTGCCCCTTGATGATCTGTGTTATCATCGACAACATTATTGCCTCCCCTCCGACACAACTTGATCATGTTATGGAGCTCCTTGCTATCCAGCTTATGTTATGTTCTACCTTGGGTACCACTGTCTTTTATGTCAAGAATGTCGCGAGAATTTCACCACCCCTTAAGAATTCTTGTTGGAAGTGATATTTATTACCATCACCTTTCCTTTCTTGGTCCCCGTGATGTTTCTAACTAGAATACCGACAAATGGTCTGTGATGTGTAAATTCAAAACTTCTAGCAACCCTATTGCTTTGACGTTAATGGTCGATAGCTCCATTCTAAGTCTATTTCTTATTGAATCATCGTTCGAACATTGATCGTGCTATTTAGTCCAGATTTCCGGGTGCACCTTTCTATCATTGTTCAATTGTGTATGTTTTCGTCGAACATACATCATTATATCATTTGATTTGACTAATGTTATCTCCTTGTTCACATAATTGCGGAAATCATCTTTTGATAATCTCGATGAATTGTCGCTGAGTCCATCAGCCACCCCCTCGTCATTTCCTTGGTTTAAAGGATGAACTCGTGTTTGAGAACTCTCTTACATAGTTCATTTCCCGAGGATCTTACAATGTCATCTCGTCAATTTGTGTCGCACCTTTTTCTTCTCAGGCATCCTGAGTCTGAGGTATCCTGACACCAATCAGATCTGAATCTCGGCCAGATATGATGGTTGGAATATATTTTCAAGAGTTATAACATTGGTCTTTATATGACTCGGTAAGGTGATGTCATCCCTAGCACACCTGGCCTAATGCTCTATTGTTATAGTTTCCTTTTCAGCTAGGTTAAACACCCTTCCATGAGGAGACTGTAAGACTTATTCTACCAGTTGTTCCTGATGAATCCTTCGTGTATCCAAAGTCTGACCTTTTCTTGAAGACCATGTCAATGCTATCTGGAAGCATGTCTGTGGTACTACGATTTTCAATAAGAACATTTGAAGCACAATGCTAAAAATTATTTATCAATTATCCAAACACCGTTGTATGGGTAATGTCATGAAATTTCTCGCCCTTTTCCTAAAGGGTTTTCTATGTTATATCCTGTCATGAATATCATTCTTTGCTTGTCCTTGGGAAGGATATACCCTTGAAATATGTGTTTAAACATATTTTCCTTTCCATTGTTCTGTTTAATCTGATAATCACATTTTCCTTTCCATTGTTTGGTTAACCTTTCTTGTAATCTGACTTAGCTAAGCAGTGATAATTCCCTGCTTAGGTAAGAACCTCGGTGTACAATCTTGTCGGTACGACCCTGTTACTATTGCCAATGACATTCCAGTAATCACCGATGGACGAGAACCTTGCCTATTGTCCCGCCTCATTCAACGAGCAGGAGAATGGTTCTCTTTGTCTCCCGCCCTTGGTATCCATGTTGTTGCCGACATAACTGACGGGCTATTCTCTGGCATGCCTTGCTATCATAACCGTGCAAGATATCGCCGCACCTCCTATTTCTAACCCACATGGTGGGCCCATAACCCACAGTTCCATAGGATCGAAATCTGACTCTCCAATAGCACCTGTTTCCAAACTTATTCCTCATGCGTGGCCTCGTACGTAATTCGCGAGTCACCTCCCAAGATCAATTCTTGGATCAGACGCAATACTTATTCTCGTTGCTCTAGACCCCTTTCACACTTTGTTTCAGACATCAAATGATTTTCTATCCTCTTGAAACTTCTTACTGTACCTTCTAGCTTGGCTCTTGATGTGCTTCGTTTGACCAACTCGAGAGATACCCATGTGTTCCTTCATGGGATAACCCCCGATGTTTACCCCTTATAGCCTTCTATCGTTGTCGAGCTGCCCCTTTCATATTCGTAAGTATGATGGAGATCCTGAAGGAAGGATTCCGACTTCATCATGATGACCTAAAGCAGAGAAATGAAGACATCAACGTAATGGATCGACCTCTTCGAGAAGAGCAACCAAGACTGAACACACTCGCTAGAATTTCGTAACCAGAACATTTCCCCCTTACCCCACCTCTTAAATCCCGGGACGAGATTTCTTATAGTGGAGGAGAATTGTGATGCCCGGATAATTAAGCTACAGTAACCCTCTACTAATGATGCCACATCACCATGATTACGGTTGATAAACTCGCCTTGATTCAAACCCCGCTCTAATTCAAATTTAAATTGCAAGTTAAAATATATCTTTAAATAAAAAAACAAAAATGTTGGTCGTTTTGCAAATATTCACTAAGTATTTTTCATGTTGGAACCAACCTCTTTTTGATTCCCGGAATGCCCCTAGAAATTATTGAGAGGTCCAAAAGCATTTAATGTGGCCTTCTCAAATTTAAAAAAAATATGTTTAGACATTTTCAAATGGCCCCAAACTTTTTGTGCAGCCCTGTAAGATAGCCTAGTATTTATGAGCTAAGTATCACATTTAATAAAAATCACCTAATAGTAAAATAAAATACAAACACAATAAAAGAAAACAAAAAAGTAAAAGAATAAAAAAACAAAAGTGGTACTGTGCACTTAGGCCCAATACTACAGAACATGTCCCAGCCCATCTAGAGTCTTTCTCCTTCCTGTAGAGAGGAGGAGGTAGGAGCATGCCATGGCCGCCATCCACGACACCACAGTCACCGATGCCGCCGTGGCGATCATCCAACGGACCCCTGACGCGTATAAAGCCTCCTGACGCCAATGGCAAACCCTAACCCCCTCATATCTCCCCCTTGCATCGCCATCATCCTTTTTGTTCGCGCCCGAAGCTCCCCACCATGGTTGCCGTCGTCGTCGCGGCCACCGTGCTCCTCGTCGCCAGAGAAGATGTCTGGGAGGACCGCCATCGTCGACTTCGTCTATCCCGAGAATCAAATCGGGAGGAACCGCCCCGTACGCTCACCATCGACCTCATTTTTGCCGCACACATTGTCGTCGTGCGCAGTCGATTGCGACTGCTCCGGTCCGTTCCCGACCTTCCCGGACACACCTAAAGCTCCGCGGTGAGCTCCTCCTACGAATCCCCCTCTCCCCAGCCTCGATCTGTTGTCGTAGTCGCATGTTCGAGTCGGCGGCCGCCATGGCCGAAGCTCAGTGTACGTGTACTCGCCCCTGCTTCGATCTATGCTTGCGCTGCTCCTGTATGCTCCTTCTGCAGGCCACGCCCCGCGCCCTCCTGCGAGTGATGCTGCTCGCTGCTCCTATTGCTATGTGTTGCTGCTGCTGCGCCTCGCCGTTGCGCCCTGCCTGCTCGCTGATCTACTACTGCTCCTCTACTGTTGTTGCTGCTCACTGTTGCTACCTGCCTAGCGCCATAGCCGCCCGCGCGTGCAGCCCCTGCCCTGGTCCGCCGCTCGCCCGGTCGCTAGTCCCTGGGTGTGGGCATGGCCATTGCACAAGCGTGCGTGCGTGCCCAGCCATGGTGCCCGGCAATGCGTGTGTGTTAGCATAGTAGTGCCCACTGCCACTATTTAGATTAGTCTAATTACTACTTAGTCAAATGTGCAATTGACATGTGGCCCCCACTACTAAATTCACTAGATAAATAAATCTATTAAAAGATTAGTCTATGACATGCGGGCCCCTTTGGCTCTGTTGACTAGTCAACATTGACTGAGTCAACTGTTGACTTTGACCCTGGCCCCACATGTCATTGACTATGGCTGGCTATCTCGGTGTATTGAAAATATTTAAACTGTTTAAATTTCGAATTAATATATTCCAGAAAATTTAAAAAATCTTTTAAACTTTGAAAAATCATATAAAATAATCCGTAACTCGGATGAAAATGTTTTGTACATGAAAGTTGCTCAGAACGACGAGACAAATCCAAATACGCAATCCATTCGTTCACCACACGTCCCTAGCATAGCGAACATGCAACAATCCAACTCCGGTCCTTTTGTCCGAAAACGCGAAACACCGGGAATTCTTTCCCGGATGTTTTCCCCTTCGTCAGTATCGCATAGTACTGCATTAGGTCACACCTAGCACCGCATATTGCCTTGTTATGCTTTCTGATGCTTTGATTGCTCTGTTATTTATTGTGTTCGCCTCCATTACTTCTTTTCGGGAGACCCCGAGACCGCAGTCGGCACCCCTGTGATCGACTACATCAACGACGAACCCTTCTTGCCAAAGCTACCAGGAAAGCCCCCCTTTGATCAACCCGATATCGCCTATTATTCTCTCTACTGCTTGCATTAGAGTAGTTTAGCATGTTACTGCTTTCTGTTAAACCTATTCTGATGCATAGTCTGTCCTTGCTACTACTGTTGTTACCTTTACCTGTAATCCTAAATGCTTAGTATAGGATGCTAGTATTCCATCAGTGGCCCTACATTCTTGTCTGTCTGCCATGCTATACTACCGGGCCGTGATCACTTGGGAGGTGATCACGGGTATATACTTATATACGTAATATGTGATACATGTGGTGACTAAAGCCGGGTCGGCTCGTAGAGTACCCGCAAGTGATTCCAATGTGGCGGCTGAAGGGGCAGGTGGTTCCACCCAGGTAGTGGTGGGCCTGGGTTCTCGACAGCCCCCGACTGTTACTTTGAGGCGGAGCGACAGGGCAGGCGGAGACCACCTAGGTGAGAGGTGGGCCTGGCCCTGGTCGGCGTTCGCGGTTACTTCAAAATAACACGCTTAACGAGATCTGGGTATTTGATCTGAGTATGGCTACTGGCCTATACGCACTAACCAACTGCGCGGGAATAGTTATGGGCACTCGACGTCGTGGTATCAGCCGAAGCCTTCGTGACGTCAGCGACTGAGCGGCGCGCGCCAGGTTGGACCGGAACGCCTGCTCTTGCATAAGGGAGGCTAGGTCTGCTCACCGGCCGCGTTCGCAACGTGCAGGTGTGCAATGGGCGATGGGCCCATACCCCTGCGCCATAGGATATAGACCGGCGTGCTGACCTGTCTGTTGTGCCTAGGTGGGGCTGTGACGTGTTGATCTTTCGAGGCCGGGCATGACCCAGGAAAGTGTGTCCGGCCAAAGGGGATCGAGCGTGCTGGGAAATGTGGTGCACCCCTGTAGGGAAGTTAATCTATTCGAATAGTCGTGATCTTTGGTAACAGGACGACTTGGAGTTGTACCTTGACCTTATGACAACTAGAACAGGATACTTATTAAAACACACCCTTCCAAGTGCCAGATACAACCGGTGATCGCTCTCTCACAGGGCGACGAGGGGAGGATCATCGGTTAGGATTATGTTATACGATACTACTTGGTGAACTTTCCATCTATTCTCGTCTATTGCTTCAAGATGGAGGCTGCCAGAAGCATAGTCTTCGATAGGACTAGCTATCCCCCTCTTATTCTGGCATTCTGAAGTTCAGTCCCCATATACTACCCCTTTCATTGATACCAATGCATATGTAGTGTAGCTCCTTGCTTGCGAGTACTTTGGATGAGTACTCACGGTTGCTTTGCTTCCCCTTTTCTCCCTTTCTATACCCGATTGCTGCGACCAGACGCTGGAATCCAGGGGCCAGACGCCACTGTCGATGACGACTGCTACTACTCTGGTGGTGCCTACTACTACGTGCAGGCCGCTGACGACGACCAGGAGTAGTTTAGGAGGATCCCAGGCAGGAGGCCTATGCCTCTTTCGATGAGTATCCCAGTTTGTGCTAGCCTTCTTAAGGCAAAATTGTTTAACTTATGTGTGTACTCATATATTGCTGCTTCCGCTGACTCGTCTATGATCGACCTCTTGTATTCGATCCTTCGAGGCCCCTGGCTTGTAATACGATGCTTGTATGACTTATTTTATTTGTAGAGTTGTGTTGTGATATCTTCCTGTGAGTCCCTGATCTTGATCGTACATGTTTGCGTGTATGATTAGTGTACGATCAAATCAGGGGCGTCACAGCTGGAGACCTTTGTGCTCTAGGCACCCTCTGATAAGCATCTGTTGTAGTTCTTCCTCTCCTCTCCGTTGCTTCTTCTTGGAGTTGCTCAACTGCATTCTAAATCTCTGTGACCTTCAAGTCTAGATCATAAAACTTAGTCTTAATGATTCTCTCAAGACTCTCTTGGTTTTGAGTCAGGGTGGTTACACTACTGCAGGATGCTGCTAACGCGACACTACGATCAGAGACCCTTCAACGAAACTGTGTGCGATGCAATAATCGCAAACAGTGGTGTAAAAAACCCGTCAACAAAGGTGCAAAACCTTTGCGATGACGGATGCATAAAACACGATTCAGATTTTAGTTGCGTGTGCGATGCAGGGCATACGGTTCAGTTCAATTAACTGTTTGCGATGAGGCAACAGAAAAGAAACGGGCAGCCAGATGAAGGTGTGTGCGACATACAACATACGGTTCACTTGGATGAACTGTTTGTGATTAGGCAACACAAAAGAAATGTTCATCCAAATCAAGGTGTGTGCGATATACGGCATGCGGTTCACTCGGCCTTGTCATCAGTGTGTGACCTCTGTGGCAACCGTTCACTCCCCACTAGCCTCTTCTTGTACCGTGGCAACCGTCCACCGCCTCTTCGCCTTTCCCTCTCGATTTGGAACTGTTGTCGCACGCTCTTCCTCCCTCCATTTTCCTTCACCCCTCCTTCTGCATTGTTCGATCGTCTTCTCCATGGAGGGAACAGGCCAGAAACGACCCCGTTATTCTTGCCCCGATCTGAAAGATGACATGGTGGAGGAACTCATTGATCGGTGCGACGTCATCACCTCGGCTAGCATGGCAGGTTCGTTCAAGCCCATTCTTGACTCAACTAATAACATCATTACAAGCAACCCAAGGGTCCAGGAGTGGTTTGATCTCCCCTATCTTCTTCGTCGTGACCCTGATCACTGGTGCGGGGACGATGGAAGCCTCGCCTTGTGCAAGTTGATGCCGCTTGATAATGATACGTGTGATGTTAAGATGCCATCGCTTGAGCATAAGGCTTGGGCAGGCACAAATGGAGATTGGGTTGTTTATAATCGGTACAACTGCGAGTGGGAACTTGTGAATGTGTACACTCGTCACCGGGTTCCACTTCCAAAAATCTCAGACTGCGCTGAATTTGCACACACCGGTATTCTACGTACGTTCAAATACGATCAAGGTGACTCTCATCTACGGAAGATAGCAATTTGTCGAGTTCCCAACCGCTCTTGGGATTACACGAACTATGAAGTTGTTGTTATCTTCGACAAGCTTGTTACCATCCTTGCTTCCATGACACGATGGATATTACTCAAAAATCAATTTTTGTACAGGGATGAGTATTGTGATTCAATTCAATACGAGGGTCTTGTGTTTGCTGCCACCACTCGTGGCACTGTTTTTGCATGGAATCCTTATGGTTTCAGTACATTTGTCTTCTAGCGTAATTATAGTTGTTTCATCCACATGCATGCGGGTTAGCTAGCTAGTTTCCCTTTACTAATTAACCTTCTTGTGTTTCCAAGGCCTTGTCAACATTCCACCACCTATGCTTGAAAATATTTATAACCAAGGGGGAGATGACGATGGTGATGATCGCGAGCATGAGAACGAGCAGGCCCCATATACTCAGTGGCGCTTGGCAACTTATTCCGATGGATCACCTCTTCTTGTCTGTATACATGGCACTGCTGATGTTACTAAGGAAGCAGGTGTTGTCTCGCATGGTCGCACTCTCCGGACCTATTCCAACATTCGTTGCAGGGTATTTTGGATGGATACTAGTGTGCTAGCGCCAACACCTTCTCCCTAGTTCAGTATTGATAGTCTTGGAGAAACTCTGGTAAAAGATGAAAATTATATTTTATCGCTCTCTGGTAAAAGATAAAAACAGACCTAAATAACTTTTATATTGATCTACTGTAGTTGGAATTGATATTTTATCGCTCTCTGGTAAAAGATGAAAATTATTTTCGTGAGCGCATACTTTCTGTTTTTATCAGCAAGATCAAACAACAATCACCCAAGAAGATCCTAAAGGCTTTACTTGGCACAAACGCTAATCAAAACATAAAAACACAACCATAACAGAGGATAGATGATTTATTTATTACTAAACAGGAACAAAAATAAAATTGGGTTGCCTCCCAACAAGCGCTATCGTTTAATGCCCCTAGCTAGGCATCTATAATTTTAATGATGCTCACATGAAAGATAGTAATTGAAACACGAAGGGAGCATCATCAAGCATATGAAAATCACATATAAGTCTAACATACTTCCTATGCATAGGCATTATATAAGCAAACAAATTATCAAGACAAGCAAAAACTAGCATATGCAAGGAAGGAGAAAGAAACAGTAGCAATCTCAACATAACGAGAGGTAATTTAGTGACACGAAAATTTCTACAATCATATTTTCCTCTATCATAATAATTACATCTGGGATGATATTCAAATTCAACAATATAACTATCACATAAAATATTCTCTTCATGATCCACATGCATGCAAAGTTAACACTCTTCCAAAATAGTGGGAATATCTTTAACTAAAGTCATGACCTCTCCAAACCCACTTTTATCAAAAATTTCATAAGATTGAACATTCTCCAAATATGTGGGATCTAAAGTTGACACTCTTCCAAACCCACTTTCAATATTATTTCAAACATTATTATCAATCTCATATTCATCATGGGGCTTAAATAAATTTTCAAGATCATAAGAAGAATCACCCCAATCATGATCATTCCAACAAGTAGAGGACATAGCAAAATTGGCATCCCCAAGCTTAGGGTTTTGCATATTATTAGCACAATTTACATCAATATAATTTGTAATAAAATCATTGCAATCATGCTTTTTATTAAAATATCTATTGTGAATCGCTTCATAAGGTAATTCATCACACTTTTCAGATTCATGAATTTCAAGCAAAACCTCATAAAGATAATCTAGTGCACTCAACTCACTAGCAATAGGTTCATCATAATTGGATCTCTTAAAGAGCTTAGCAAGTGGATGAGGATCCATAAAATTTTAGCAAGCGAAGATGCAAGCAAAAAGAAGGTACATGGTAACACAAGCAAACAAAAGATCGAATAGAAGAAGGGTGAAGAAAAGGCAAAGGTTTTTGAAAATAGTTTTAGAAGTGGGGGAGAGGAAAACGAGAGGCCAATGGAAAATAATGTAATGCGAGGGAGAAGAGTTTCTGATGGTTACTTGGTATGTATTGACTTGGCGTAGATCTCCCCGGCAACAGCACCAGAAATCCTTCTTGCTACCTCTTGAGCATGCGTTGGTTTTCCGTTGAAGAGGAAAGGGTGATGCAGCAAAGTAGCATAAGTATTTCCCTCTGTTTTTGAGAACCAAGGTATCAATCCAGTAGGAGACTACACGCAAGTCGCCTAGTACCTGCATAAATAATCAAGAACCTCGCAACCAACACGATAAAGGGGTTGTCAATCCCTTCACGGTCACTTAAAAAAGTGAGATCTCATAAAGATAATAAGATAAATATTTTTGGTATTTTTGTTGTATAGATTGAAAATTAAAGATTGCAAAATAAAATAAATAGTAAACTAGAATTGTAGATCGGAAACTTATATGATATAAAATAGACCCCGGGGCCATAGGTTTCACTAGTGGCTTCTCTCATGATGGCATGTATTACGGTGGGTGAACAAATTACTGCCGAGCAATTGATAGAAAAGCGCATAGTTATGAGAATATCTAGGCATGATTATGAAATATAGGCATCACGTCTGTGTTAAGTAGACCGAAATGATTCTACATCTACTACTATTACTCCACACATCGACCGCTATCCAACATGCATCTAGAGTATTAAGTTCATAAGAACAGAGTAATGCTTTAGGCAAGATGACATGATGTAGAGGGATAAACTCAACCAATATGATATAAACCCCATCTTTTTATCCTCGATGGCAACAACACAATACGTGCCTTGCTGCCCCTACTATCACTGGGAAAGGACACCGCAAGATTGAACCTAAAGCTAAGCACTTCTCCCATTGCAAGAAAGATCAATCTAGTAGGCCAAACTAAACCGATAATTCAAAGAGACTTGCAAAGATATCAAATCATGCATATAAGAATTCAGAGAAGAACCAAATATTGTTCATAGATAAACTTGATCATAAATACACAATTCATCAGATCTCGGCAAACACACCGCAAAAGAATATTACATCGAATAGATCTCCAAGAACATTGAGGAGAACTTTCTATGATCAAAGAGAGAGAAGAAGCCATCTAGCTAATAAGTATGGACCCGAAGGTCTATGGTAAACTACTCACACATCATCGGATAGGCTATGGTGTTGATGTAGAAGCCCTCCGTGATCGGTTCCCCCTCCGGCAGATCGCCGGAAAAGGCCCCCAGATGGGATCTCATGGGTACAGAAGGTTGCGGCGGTGGAAAAGTGGTTTCATGGCTCTCCCTAGATGTTTTTAGGGTATAAGAGTATATATAGGCGAAAGAAGTACGTCGGTGGAGCTACTAGGGGCCCACGAGGGTGGGGCACGCCCTCCTACCTCATGGTCGCCTCATTGCATCTCTGACTTCCACTCCAAATCTCCTGGATTGCGTTTGTCCCAAGAAAGATCCTCGCGAAGGTTTTGTTCTATTTGATATTCCTTTTTTGCGAAACACTGAAATAGGCCAAAAACAGAAATTGGCACTAGGCCTCCGGTTAATAGGTTAGTCCCAACAATAATATAAAAGTGCATATTAAAGCCCATTAAACATCCAAAACAGATAATATAATAGCATGGAACAATCAAAAATTATAGATATGTTGGAGACGTATCAAGAGTGATAATGTGCCATCTTCGGCCTTCATCCACGGCGATGATGACGAGATGATCGAGCATGGGATTTTCCCTTCGGTCATGGAGGAGAGTGATGATGTGCCATCTTCGGCCTTCATCCACGGTGACGGAAATGAGATTGTTGAGTATTTCACTTCGACCCCGGCGACGTATGATGAATTGAGTGACTTGTGCCACCATATTGAGAGTGAGAGTGACTTCACCACTAGCCCCATATATGATGTGTTTCCACCATTCCAATGTGAGGAGAGCCATGACCCCCACCACTTGAGTGAGATGAGTGACTGCACCATATGTGAGTTTGAGTGCACCTATTTTGAGGGAGTGAGTGAGGCACCACATAGAGAGAGTGTGATAGTTTATAGGGCATGTGAGGCCACTGTGATTTCTAACGACTTAAATGCTACCTCTATCGTGTCCTCTCATTTGGTGCTAGATCCCATATATGATGACGTGTCCCTCGATGACTTCATCCTTCCTTTGGACAAGACGATGGCCATGGTGGAATATGATGCACCCCCCACATGGTTCCATCACGATGAATATTGATTGCTTGCATGATGTTGATCAAGCTATTACCATGCTTCATGCTAGTTCGACTTCCCCATGTGATGATTTATTGCCAATTTATGATGAGTATGATGATTTCCATGTGGAGTCTCTTAGTTGTGATGCCATGTTACATAGGATTTCTTGTGACAATTCTCTAGGTCACATCATGTTTGACAATTCGCTTGACTTGTCATATGCTATGCATGAGATCAACCATATGACATATTTGCCATCTCATCGTAGTAACTATGCATATGCCATTAAGATTAACCCAATTTGTACTTATGGCATACATGACAAGCCCATGGTTATTGGCATTTGTTTTTCTTGTGATGATAGTGATATGCTCCCTTTTCATCATTTATCTCATATTCCATGCCATGACCACCTAGCTTTGGATATGCATTATTTTGGATGTTGTCCATTTTCTCCATATTATGTTTCCGGATATTGCTCATGAGGAGACCCCCATAGTTTCCTCATACATGTTAGGAGATTTTGATTCATCCTATACATTGTATAATCCCAATAATTATGTGCACCATATGCTCCCCATGAATGAAAATGCTATTGATGTGCCATATACTTGTATGCTAGATTTGCATCCCCATCGTGTTTTACATAACAATTATTCTTTCATGATGGAAGACATGTTCTTATACCATGCATCAAATTTCTTTGAGCAATGCTTATCTTGTGCTAACTCACACGTGCACATACACATAATCATGGATGATGTGTACATTTAATATGCACACAATTTCTTTGGTTTGTGTCTATTTTGTGTAGGTACCCATGAATACTTGTCAACCTCGCAATCCCACGAGTTGACAAAACGAGCTCTAGAGAGCAACGATGACTTGGGATCACATGGATTTCCCTTACCACCATTCTCTTCACGCAAAGACTTCGCGCATTTATTCTACATGGCCCTCACATGGTTATGGGTTATTGGCCAATACATATTCTATGCCCATCTTGCCATGTTCACTTTGCATGATATGCCCATTCCTATGCCTTTGCCATGCATTTGTGACCCATGCTTCGCATTACACATGATGATTGATTCTAGTACTTGTATGTGTATTTGCAAGCTTGGTGGAGATATCACTTGTTATTGCCATGTTTGCTTTGTGACCCATGCCCATGATTATACTATGATCTTGCTTTGTGTTCATGCTTGCGATATGTCATGTGCATTGCCTATGCCTATTATTTGCTCACATGACATGATTGCCATGATTTCCTCTAGTATGTTGCATCTTGGCAGTACTAGCTTGCACGACTTGATTACTATGATTGCTTGCCTTGTTGCATCACCGATGATTCATACTTGCTCGCTTCATGCGGTTGATGACAACCATCTACATGCTTTGCAGATGATTGTTATTTCTTCTTGTCATATATCTCCATATGTTGTCTCTCTCATGCTAGATGATTTGACATGTATTGAGTGCAATCATGCCTTTAGTCTTAATAATGAGTTTGCCCCCATAGCATTCTCACATATATTTGGAGATTTTGACATATTTCTTGTGAAGCATGCTTGTCTTACCTCTTTGCACCATATACCTAGTGCCATGAATATAGCCATTGTTGCATCATATTATTCATGAACTTGTGCTTCTAATGGTTATGTGCAAAATAAGAGAACCATCATGAGGGATGATGTGTTTATCTACCATGCACATACGTTCTTTGTTTTGTTGTGTGCATGTGTAGGATACTTGTACTTTGTGTCGACTTCCACGCCACGTGAGTTGACCATTCGATCTCTTGAGAGCGAGCCTCATACATTCGACCACAACTCGCTTCTACACCACCTTTCCTACCACTTTGGCATTGTGAAGAATGCACAAGGACATGCCTTCGATGTGACATATTTCTTGAACATGGATATTGCGGATCATACTACTTGTGTTGCTTGCACCATGAGACTTATTGTTCATCTTGGACCACTTGATTGCACGCATGTTAGAGATCTTGCTTTGACTTGTCATTTTCACCGTTCCATGCATCATGATATATATGCCATGTGTGTTTCATCCAATTCTTGGATTATTTGCTCCTATCATATGCTTGGTTGCAACAATATCATTTCTTCACATATGCCATGTCCCATTGCTTGTCACATGTTTGACTTGATTGCCTCACACATGATTAAAAATTGCTCTTTCTATTGTGTTGAGTGACACACTACATTCACTACACCATATGCACATTATGCTTGGATTCTCTTGCACTTGTCCCATGTGTTTAGACACTTCATTTTATTTGGTGTTGTGAATACTTCTTATGCCTACCATCAACCATTTGTCCAGTGCTTTATGCATGATTGCTATGAACTTGAGGTAGATGCTTATTCTCTTGCCACACATATTTGCATCACTACCTCACAATTGCATACTTGTCCCCATGATAGATTTTCTTGTCCTCGATTGATATGCTTACATGCCATGTCACAATCCTTTGTCACACCATATGCTTTGCATGATGACGACACTTGTTTGGTGAATCACCTCTTGAATGATTGGTTTTGCACTAACGCTAACCACATTTATTTTTCCAAGTGTTTGTTGTCCTTACTCCTTTTGAAGGAATCACTAGATGGTGCGACATTGGAGAGTGCCCATTTTGAGCTTCAAGACAACGAGTACTTGGTGAACTTCCACTTCTACACGGCGAAGCCATCTCTTTCCCATGGTGATTTGGTTTTCGATCCGAGGTCGGATCTTTCCCAAGGGGGGGAGATGATTGATACGTCTCCAACGTATCTACTT
Organism: Triticum urartu; assembly: GCF_003073215.2. NCBI lineage: Eukaryota > Viridiplantae > Streptophyta > Magnoliopsida > Poales > Poaceae > Triticum > Triticum urartu. Next base: position 151,703,962 of record NC_053026.1, on the reverse strand, counting down.
TTCCAAACACTTTTGCCCTTGTTTTGGACTCTAACTTGTATGATTTGAATGGAACTAACCCGGACTGATGCTATTTTCAGCAGAATTGCCATGATGTTGTTTTATGTGCAGAAAACAAAAGTTCTCGGAATGACCTGAAACTCCACGGGATATCTTACAATAAATAATAAAAAATCCTCGCCAAAGATGAAGACCAGGGGGCCCACACCCTTCTCACGAGGGTGGGGGGCGCCCCCCCCTAGGGCGCGCCCCTACCTCGTGGGCCCCCAGGAGACCCCCCGACTCCAACTCCAACTCTATATAACTGCTTTCAGGGAGAAAAAAATAGGAGAGAAGAAATCATCGTGTTTTACGATACGGAGCCGCCGCCTCGCCCTAAAACCTCTCGGGAGGGCTGATCTGGAGTCCGTTCGGGGCTCCGGAGAGGGGGATTCGTCGTCGTTGTCATCATCAACCATCCTCCATCACCAATTTCATGATGCTCACCGCCATGCGTGAGTAATTCCATCGTAGGCTTGCTAGACGGTGATGGGTTGGATGAGATTCACCATGTAATCGAGTTAGTTTTGTTAGGGTTTGATCCCTAGTATCCACTATGTTCTAAGGTTGATGTTGCTATGACTTTGCTATGCTTAATGCTTGTCACTAGGGCCCGAGTGCCATGATTTCAGATCTGAACCTATTATGTTTTCATCAATATATGAGAGTTCTAGATCCTATCTTGCAAGTCTATAGTCACCTATTATGTGTTATGATCCGTTAACGCCGGAGTGACAATAATCGGGATACTTACCGGTGATGACCGTAGTTTGAGGAGTTCATGTATTCACTATGTACTAATGCTTTGTTCCGGTTCTCTATTAAAAGGAGGCCTTAATATCCCTTAGTTTCCATTAGGACCCCGCTGCCACGGGAGGGTAGGACAAAAGATGGCATGCAAGTTCTTTTCCATAAGCACGTATGACTATATTCGGAATACATGCCTACATTACATTGACGAATTGGAGCTAGTTCTGTGTCACCCTATGTTATGACTGTTACATGATGAACCACATCTGGCATAATTATCCATCATTGATCCAATGCCTACAAGCTTTCCATATACTGGTTTACGCTTATTTACTTTCTCGTTGCTATTGTTAAAATCACTACAAAATACCAAAAACATTACTTTGCTTTCATTACTCTTTTGTTAACGTTACCATCACTATCATATTACTTTGCTACTAAACACTTTGCTACAGATACTAAGTTTCTAGGTGTGGTTGAATTGACAACTCAGCTGGTAATACTTGAGAATATTCTTTGGCTCCCCTTGTGTCGAATCAATAAATTTGGGTTGAATACTCTACCCTCGAAAGCTGTTGCGATCCCCTTTACTTGTGGGTTATCAATGATGCGGAGCATCCTATGGACATCACCATGTCAAGAGTCCGTTTGGCAAGAGACACGTGCGACCTCTACTTCACATACACAAAGGTGAATCATCTCCATTACACGTGCTCACTTGATCCCTTCGAGGATGGTATACTACTTGACACTTCTCCCGTGTGCATGCATATGTATTCTTGGAGCTTCAGGGATGTTGAGGAGGAGTGCAAGCGCCGAGGAACAACTACACCATCCGCGAGGGAAGCCTGAAGCGACAAAGGAAGAAGACGGAGCTGCTGACGGTACAGCGGCCGGACATCCGGTGCTTGTGCAGCCTCCAAGGAGCTACACCAACAGAGGGCCGAATCATCAGCGGCCGGACATCCGGCCCGTGTGCCCGGACATCCGGCGCCTCGGCAACCCCTGACATCCAGCATCATCCCCGGAAATCCGGCAGCGACGTATCCAGAGAGCAACCGGAGTGCCACTTCAGCCCGGACATACGGCCGAGACCCCGAACATCGGGCTCATCCCGAAGCCCCAGACATCCGGCCCACAGACCGGACGTCCGGCACCTACGCGTGCATAACCGGGCCAAAGGCCCATGTATCCCCTCTTCACTTACCCCTTTGTGGCCCTAGACTATATATACTCCTCCACCTCCTTCTAGTTAGGGTTAGCAAATATGATAGCTCATTTGTATGTGAGCTTTGCTCCTACCTACCTCTACTCTTGAGAGAGATAGAGACCACCACTCCCATGGAGTTCAAAACCTCCATGTGAGAAGATCCTGCGAGATATGTCGTCAAGACCCCTAACGGGAAGATCCATCTAGGATACCATCAAGACCTCCTCTTGGAGATGAACTTTACCTTGTATCTTTCCTTTTGTTGTTCAGGTACCTTGTGGATCTTGTGTGTTTGATTGTCTAGTGGATGTGTGATTGGACTTTTTCTTGAGTGTTTCCCCTATGATTTCTCCCCATTCTTCCCCGTGTTCTCCGAGGGAATCCACTCGAATCGTGAAAGATCGGCCTACACCGGGTTAGCTCTGTATCAATGTATCTCAATGTTTGCGGCCGAGTGACGGTGGCAGGGTGTTCGACATTCATTCCCATTTCTTGCATGGGACCTAAGCATGCAACCAAGGGCACGAATTTGAATTTTCAACCAATTTATATACATTAGATCATGTGCATGTAGTTCAAATTTGAATTATGCACATAAATGCATTGAAAACTCAATTAATGCATAAAATGTCCAAACGAACCCCAAAAAATCCCAATAATTGACACAACACTCATGTTGTTCTATGTTGACACGAGAAAATTTTTGAAAGCAATAAGGGGCAATGGATATCGTTTCGTCCCCAAAGGTGGGACGTTCCCTACCGAAACCATTAGGCTTGTTGTGAGAAGCTCTGGTTTGTGAGAAACATATCCCCAAACCTGCCCCAAATGGGACAAAAAAATTACCACGGCATGTTGATGCCGCTCCATGATAGCATGCCAAGTTTCATGAATTTCAGACGAGCTTTGGATTTACTAGAATTTAAAAACCAGGTATCTCAATGTTTGCGGTCGAGTGACTATGGCAGGGTGTTTGACATTCATTCCCATTTCTTGCATGGGACCTAACTATGCAACCAAGGGCACACATTTTAATTTTCAACTAATTTATATGCATTAGAGCATGTGCGTGTAGTTCAAATTTGAATTATGCACATGAATGCATAGAAAACTCAGTTAATGCATAAAAATGTCCAAGCGAACCCCGAAAAATCCCAAAAATTGACACAACACTCGTGTTGTTCTATGTTGACACGAGGAACATTTTGAAAGTAAGAAGAGGCAACAGATATCGTTTTGTCCCCCAAGGTAGCACGTACCCTATCGAAACCATCAGGGTTGTGAGAGAAGCTCTGGTTTGCGAGAAACTTATACCCACACCTGCCCCAAATGGGACGATATTTTTACCACGGCATGTCGCTGTCATTCCATCATATCATCTCAAGTTTCATGAATTCTAGACGAGTTTTCGATTTACTAGAATTTTAAAATCATGTATCTCAATGTTAGCGGCCGAGCGACAGTGTCAAGGTGTTTGACATTCGTTCTCATTTCTTGCATGTGACCTAATCTTGCAACCAAGGACAAACATTTGATTTTGCAACCCGTTTTTTATGGACGGAGCATGTGCATGTAGTTCAATTTTGAATTATGCACATAAATTCCTAGAAAACTCAATTAACGTATAAAATGTCCAAACGATCCCCGAAAAATTCCAAAATTTAACACGACACTCCTGTTGTTCTATGTTGACACCAAGAAAAAATTGAGAGGAACAAGAGGCGACGAATATCGTTTTGTCCACAAAGGTGACACGTTTCCCTAACGAAACCATGAGGCTTTCTTGTGAGAAGCTCTTGTTTGTGAGAAGCTTATACCACAACCTGCCCCAAATGGGACAATATTTTTTACCCCAGCATGTTGATGCCATTCCATGATAGCATGCATAGGTTCATGAATTTCAGACGGGTTTTGGATTTACTAGAATTACAAAAGCAAGTACCTCAACATTTGCCAAAGAGCCACGGTGTCGTGGTGTAATTCATCCCCACTTCTTGCATGGTACATAAGCATAAACCCATGGACACATATATGATTTTACAACCGATGTTGGTGCACCGAAGAATGTGCATGTGCATTAATTTTGAATTTTGCACCTAAAATGGCTAAAAAACCAATTTAATGTATAAAATTTCCAAACGAACCCTGAATAATTCCAAATTTTTTACGACAAACATATAGTTGCATGATCACTGCAGATAAAAGGTCTAGCAATTCAAACACCGTCCATTGCTGTTGTGACCCCATTATGTAATTCAAATAAAGACGAAAATCCTAGTAGATCCCACACAGTTTATTATCACCAACCATGTGAGATGTAGCACAAAATATCTTGGAGCACCGTCGGATTATAGTACACATATGGCTTACGCGAGAAGGTGCGACAGCTACAGTCCATAGCCCGCTCTGAATAAGGGACCGTGTTTGATGACACTTTCCGCGCCAGTTTTTTCGCTGAAGCGATTCCAAATTTTCGGCTTCCGCGGAAATATCTGCCTCCCTGCCCCCTCTCCCTTACCAAAAGCCACATTTCCCCTATTTTCCCCTTCCTTTCCAAGTTCAAACCTTCACTCTTTGCTTGCAGCGCCGCCTCCTTGTCGGCGACCCTCCTTCATGTTCCTCGGCCTGGCCTATCCAGGCAGGTAATCCACACCCGACCCCCATCCTCCTCCTCCTTCCACATACCACATGCCCCGACCGCCGGCGCGAGCGCGACACCTTCCACCAAATTCACCAACCCCTCCATCAAATAAGCACCGCCCTAAGCCATGGTGCATGTAGTATAGCCAGGATCTCAAGGAGCATTTGGCAGCGGAGAAACAAATCGCATCTGCATGCGCAAATGAGGTCGCGATGGCTGCCATTCGTGCCGACCCCCAATCTTGGAGGAGCACCTTGCCATCGAGGCCACCGTCGAAGCCTCGCGCACCGACGTCGTGATGCGGTTCGCTGCTTTAAACGACAGTTCGTGGCGTTTTCTCGAGGCCACCGGCGGTGCCTTCAACGAAGACTACGAGGTGTTTTCTCAGCGTGCACGTGCTTACCTCATCTCGAGAGCCAACATGTTGGTGCCTGAAGAGGCTCAGGCAACTCACCACTACGACGAGGGCACCCACGATGCAGAGGCCTCGCCCTCGTCCATGTCCAAGGAGCCAATCGTGATCGATATCTCTGACAATAAGGAGTAGCTTGTTTTATTAGCTCACTATAAGGACCCATGTTAAGTTTGCTAGCTACTACCTTTCCTTAACAAATTCTAGTGAATTGTGCTATCTAATTTTACCATGCAATCTTCTGCTCTAGTATATATGTTCTATATGTCCTGCAATGTGGTGTTCAGTTAACTGTTTGGTTCAATTCTGCAAATGTGATGTTCAATTCTTCAGGATGCAATTTTCCAAGTTGTCAAGCATGCTTGGTTTGGTTAAATATCTGATCTTCTATTAGGAGTATGTTATATTGTGCAACGTGGTGCTCAGTTAACCTTTGGTTCATTTGTTGTGGTCTTTAGTTAACTGTTTGGTTCAATTCTGCAATGCGATGTTCAATTGTTGTGGGTGCATTATGTTATTGTATACCATGTGAGAAATAAATCGAATTTGGCTATACTAAATACATGAGAAACAAATACAATTGCTATATTTCCAAGTTGTTAAGCATGCTTGGTTTGGTTAATTGTGTAATCTTCTATTAGGAGTATGTTATATTGTGCAATGTGGTGCTTAGTTAACGTTTGGTTCATTTGTTGTGGTGTTTAGTTAACTGCATGTGCATGGTCCGTTGTCTAATAGCACATTATTGTGCAATTGCAGGAACCATTCTAATATTTAGGTTTTTAACAATTTGGTCTTGCACATGTAGGTCCTGCTGTCAGAGGTTTTGACCCACCGTTCCACCCTTTTTGCATATGGGAAATGAGTTGTCCATGAATATCAATCAAGTCAAGAAACTCAGGAAGATTGTTAGGATAAATAAATTAGCAACAAAAAATAACATGATCTTTGTCTGCACAATGAAGAAGACATCAGTTCACTACAAGATGGTACTAACTATTATACCTTGCCTTTTTTATTCCTTTGCCCCATTTCCAATATAGAGAAGATATTTATGCACATCCTTGTTTTCAGGCCTTTCCAAAGCAGTTCACTGGTGATTACCTCTCAAACCACCTCTATGGTTACGAGGCGAGGAAGGTTTTCATACAACACCCACGGTTCAATATTGAAGTGTTTCTGAAGAGGACGAAGGATGGACAGTCAATCATCCACAGGCACTGGCCTAAAGTTGCAAAGACCTTCAACATGAATGAAGGCTCAATATTCGCCTTCCACTTCTGCAGTTTTCCAGATGATATGCATCTGTCTATATACCGTCTATGATGCTAATTTCGAAAGGTTCTACATGTTGCATGTGAAACTTGGTGCTGGTGTAGTTGTGTAATGGGGTAGCTAAGTGCTGAAGCTATATCATGTTGTACTCTGATGTATTTCAATTATGAAATGCTGCTTCCTTAATATGGAAATGAAATATATTATGTGCTTAATATGAATGTCACTTAGATTAATAAATGGATTATTAATAATAGGGCAATTAGCCTGCTAATCGGTTTTTGCTGTTGCAAACGGTTATTGAGGAAATACCGTGGGTGATGACCTCAGGCAACGCACATAGTTCCTAGGAATAAACCGTGTTGGATCAATGAAGAATCACACACAACCTTCTCTTGAAAACTGTTTGCATTAGGCCACCTTGCACAAACATTTACGACATAAAAATGGTGTGTGATGGACAGCCTTTGCCACATAGTTTCTTCTACGCACCATCTGTGATGCATTCAATAGCGCAAACGATAAAATTGTTAATACCGTGTGCAATGGCAACGCTATCACAAACGGTTTAAGGGGGGAAATTGTGTGTGATGTACCTGTGAACGGAAACGTTTTCCTTGGAGCGACTGTGTGGGATGTACATACGAATGGCAATATTTAGCGGGGACTGACTGTGTGGGATGTACTTGCGACCGGAAACAATTTCGCCTGTATAATTGTAATTTTTTTAGCTCTACTATATGTATTTTCGTATTTGAGCGCTCGCCGGTTGCACATGACCTCATTTTGCCAAACATGTGTGCCAGGAGGGCATATCCCCAACGGTTTCTGGGTCGTGTGGGAACGACCCCCTATGGCCATCACTCACTAGGCGACGGTTCCAAATGCTGTCACGGAAAGGGGTCAAAAACCGTTTGTATAGCACTAACGTGTATGAGTGTTAGTCCTTTCTCAATCCTCACTGTAGCTTCAAGAAGATAGCTGAGCTTATCCTGCTTGGTCTTGAGATTTGCAGCTGAGGCATCTGGAATCTTTGAAGCCTTTTCTACCTTAGCCTTCTCTCTCTCTCTTCCCCTGAGCCTCAACAGAAGTAGGATGTGAAGCATCCATGACAACTGTGTTATCCTCAAAATCTGGCCTCAAGGGAAGATGCTCTTTGTCAAGAAAGTATGTGCCTATGCCCACCTTGGAATTAATGAGCATCTGAATGTGTGGAGCATAGCCACATGATCTCTTTTGATTAGTTGTAGTCCTCTTAACAGTCTCAACTATCAAGGTCATCACCTTGAATTTCTCTGGCACATCAAACATTTGCAGCAAGTTAATCGAATGCCCTCTGATCATCCTGTCATCTCCAGACTTGGGCAACAAAGTGTGCCTCGGGATGGTGTTGATAGTTGGCAGCCTTGACAGAAGATAGTAGACTGAGCCAAACTTGTGTGTCTCCAAGGCATCATCTGTTATTTGCTAGTACATGTGTGCCATGGAGTTGTGGCCTTTCCTGGGCTTGGGATACACATCCATATCATTCTCTCCTTCTTCAGGAGCATGGATTAGCTCACCCACCCAGCAATGGAATATTGGTACCTTGTACCCTCTATCATCCAGACAATCTTGCCATCTGGATAAAAATGAGTTGTTGAATAGAACTGCATTACCATCTCATCATTCCATTTGGTTAGTTTCTGACCCGCAAAAGCATCAACTCCATTCATTCTGAAGCTCTCATGAACTCCAGGAAAGTGATCTTCATTGTCATCAATGAATGTCCAGTCGACCCACTTCATGTCACTGACTATGGGCTTCTTGTCGAGGAGGACAGTCTCATAGAAGTCCTGATGTTCCTTAGTGTGGAACCTGTAATCCACGGCATTCCTTCTCCTTGTAGCATAAGGATCAGTTTGCCTCCATAGTCTTAGACCTGCATCTTTCCTTAACTTCATGTTTTCTACAATGGGATGATTGTCATCATGGTCAGGTATCTTGGGCTTGAGCTTTTTGAGCACTTGGGGCTCTTCCTCTTCTTCAACTTCAGGCACCGGGGCCTTGTTCTTCTCTGCGGCAAGGATGTTTCTTATGCTTCTCTTAGGTCAGATTGCGTAGGAGCAGTCTTGGGCTTGGAAGGAGCAGCCCCAGACTTAATTGCATCTCCCATCAACTTCAGTGTCTTGGGAACTGGTGCAGCATCTTCTTCCTCATCCTCATCAGGTTCTTCCATCATGGAAGGCTTTCCAATCACCCTGGCCATGGTCTTCCTGGCCCTTTCTTTTCTCTTCTTGCCTCCAGCAGCCTCTTCGTCCTTTGATTTCAAGATTTCAAGAGTTGAGGCCCTGGCTTTTGACATAGGCTTTCTCTAAGCAGGAGCCTTTATTTTCATGCCTGGCTTAATGCAAGCAACAGCAACAGCATGTTCTTTCTTGATCAACTTCTTCTTAGAAGTGACCTCCTCATCAACAATATAGTCCTCTTCTTCAGATTCTGAGGTTCTCTTCTTCCTTTGCCTAGTAACAACCTTAGGCAGATTGCTGGGTGTGCTTCTGCTTCCATCATCTAAGCTGCTTGAGGGACTAGTGCCCTCACTGAGATTCTGGTGCTCCTCTAACCTGTTTTGGCTATCACTCTGGTCTGACATTGCTGAAACTGACCTTGTGAACAGATGGGTATAGGTAGAGTAGATGAGCATGACAAAGTACAACTATTTTGGCAAAAAGAATGACTCAAAAACTTAATTTTAGTTTTCTGCGGAAAGCATTTGGGAGCTACCGATATGACAAACTTGGTGACACTGAAGCAACTTTAGAGTCCAAACATGTGAAATCAGTCAGACTGAGACACAGTTCGGTGACTCCGAGATGCTAGGGTTTCACTAAGAAAGTAAATCGATCACACTGATTTGTACACTTTGATCAGACCGAGTAGTACATGTGCAATGGCCTCGGCCAAATCGGTGAGACCGGATTTTTTACAAATCGGTCGGTCCGAGATGAGTTTAGCGGACTGATAATCCCCAAGTGCAAGGAATCATCGTAGCAATTTCCAAAGGTGGAAGTGATAAGTATGGAGTATCGAACCCACAAGGAGCTAAAGGTAAGATCAATATTCTCTCAAGCCCCATCTTCCACTGAGACGACTCTACGTACACCGAACGTTTGCTTCCAACTAGCAACGAGAAATAAAACAAGGTTGTGGGTATGAAGAGGATAACTTTGTATGATATTGGGGAGCTAAAATATAAAAGTAGGTGCTGTTATCATGAAGTTAGAATATATTACTAAATATTATAAATAGCGAGTGTGGAATAATGGTGGATCGGTGCGCGGAATTGTCCTAGGCAATCGTTAACAAGACCGGTAATCACTATTGCAGTTTCATATAAGGGAGAGGCATAAGCTAACATACTTTCTCTACTTGGATCATATGCACTTATGATTGGAACTCTAGCAAGCATCCGCAACTACTAAATATCATTAAGGTAAAACCCAACCATAGCATTAAAGCATCAAGTCTTCTTTATTCCCATATGCAACAACCCCCTTACTCGGGTTTGTGTTTCAGTCACTCACCAACCCACTATAAGCGAATTATGAACGTATTTCAACACCCTACAGCAGGAACCCCTCACGCTTGCGCGACACGGAGGGCACCATAGAACAACATGAAAGTAAAACATACAACTCATACCAATCTAGATCATCAATCAACCCAAAGACAAAAGATATCTGCTCGAAACATCATAGGATGGCAACACATCATTGGATCATAATATGTGGCATAAAGCACCATGTTCAAGTAGGGATTACAGCGGGGTGCGGGAGAGTGGACCGCGTAAAAGAGATGAGGGTGATGATGATGATAGTGATGTTGATGAAGACGATCACCGCGGCGATGATTCCCCTCCCGATGGCACTCCGGTGCCACCGAGAGAGAGGAGGAGAGGTTCTCCCCCTTGTGCTTCCTCCTCCATGGCCTCCCCGTAGATGGGGAGAGGTTCTCCCTCTGGTCCTTGGCCTTCATGGTGATGACGGCCCCTCCGGGATCCTCCTCCATGCCCTCCCCCTAGATGGGGAGAGGTTCTCCCTCTGGTCCTTGGCCTTCATGGTGATGACGGCCCCTCCGGGATCCTCCTCCATGCCCTCCGGTGATGACGGCCCCCTCCGGCAGGGTGCCAGAGAGGGCCTTGATTGGTTTTCGGTGGCTACGGAGGCTTCTGGCGGCGGAACTCCCGATCTTGGTTATTTTTTCGAGGTTTCTGTATTTATAGGAATTTTTGGCGTCGGTCTCACGTCAAGGAGGTGCCCGAGGCGTCCACGAGGCAAGAGCACATGCCCAGGGGGGTGGGCGCGCCCCCCACCCTCGTGGACAGCCCGGGACTCTTCTGGCCCAACTCTTTTACTCCGGGGTCTTGTTTTGGTCCATAAAAAATCGTCAAAAATTGGCACATCAATTGGACTCCGTTTGATATTCCTTTTCTGTAAATCTCAAAAACAAGAAAAAACATAAACTGGCACTGGGCTCTAGGTTAATAGGTTAGTCCCCAAAACCATATAAAATAGCATATAAATGCATATAAAACATCCAAGGTTGATAATATAATAGCATGAATACTTCATAAATTATAGATACGTTGGAGACGTATTAGCATCCCCAAGCTTAATTCCTGCTCGTCCTCGAGTAGGTAAATGATAAAAGAAATAATTTATGAAGTGTGAATGCTAGCAAGTGCATAAGTTTCATCAATGATAGTTCCAATCACTTTTTCTAGCATCATTATATATCATAACAGTAGCTCATTTTCATAAAACTTTTCATGATCAAGTAACAAGCTATTCACATGTTAAAGTATAGATCATAAACTCTCTTGAAACTAACAAATTATATTCTCAGTCATCAAACAATTGCAATTCATCTTACTTTCAGGAAGGGTCTATGTCAGAGCTTTGATTGAGCAAACTCCACATACTCAACTATCATTTAGTCTTTCACAATTGCTGACACTCACGTGATATTTATGGGTTCAAATGTTTAATTGGACACAGAGAAAGATAGGGGCTTATAGTTTTGCCTCCCAACGTTTTACCTCCAGGGTAATGTCAACAATAATAGTTCATGAAAACTTACATCCAATTGGATATATATATCAGGATCTTTCCAACACAATGTGATTGCCAAAGGATAAAATTTAAAAAAGGAAAGGTGAAGATCACCATGACTCTTGCATAATGGTAGAAGATAAAAGTAAAAGATAGGCCCTTCGCAGAGAGGAGCAGAGGTTGTCATGTGCTTTTATGGTTGGATGCACAAAATCTTAATGCAAAAGAATGTCACTTTATATTGCCACTTGTGATATGGACCTTTATTATGCAGTCTGTCGCCTTTATTTCTTCCACATCACACAATCGTATAAAGCTAATTTTCTCCACATTAATAGATCATACATATTTAGAAGGCGATTTTTATTGCATGCACCGATGACAACTTACTTGAAGGATCTTACTCAATCCATAGGTAGGTATGGTGGACTCTCATGGCAAAACTAGTTTAAGGAATGTTTGGAAGAACAAGTAGTATCTCTACTTGGTGCAGAGAATTTGGCTAGCATGAGGGGAAAAAGCAAGTTCAACATGTTGGATGATCCAAGACAATATACTTTATTTTGGATATAAGAAAACATAACCCATTACGTTGTCTTCCTTGTCCAACTTCAACCTTTTAGCATGTCATATTTTAATGAGTGCTCACAATTACAAAAGATGTCCAAGATAGTATATTTATATGTGAAATCTCTCTTCCTTCAATATTCTTTCATGAATTGTTCAAGTGACCAATTCTACGTTTGCTAACTTTCAATAAGTTTACTACCTATACTTATCCTATGTGAAGTCATTACTCCCCATGGTATAAGCATATGAAACATATATAAATTCAGATTTATGATGTTCAATTATTCAACCATTTACTCATAGGATATATGTGAAGCATGTGAGTAAATGAGAAACTACTCCAAAATATAATAGTGAAGGACACTGAGTAGTCAAATAATTAACTAGCCATGGGAGGATTCTTTTTCATTTAATATTTCAGATCCAATGAGTTAATTCAAACGGCAAGTAAAATTGAAAATACGCTCCAAGAAAAACACATATCATGTGACGAATAAAAATATAGCTCCGAGTAAGGTATACCGATAGTTTTGAAGACGAAAGAGGGGCAGCCTTCCGGGGCATCCCCAAGCTTGGGCGCTTGAGTCTTCCTTGAATATTACCTTGGGTGCCTTGGGAATCCCCAAGCTTAGGGTCTTTCCACTCCTTATTCTCCTCATATCGATATCTCACCCAAAGCTTGAAAACTTCAATCACACAAAACTTAACGGAACTTCGTGAGATAGGTTAGTATGATAAAGAATAAACCATTCACCTTGGTACTGTCAAAGACAAAGATCGTAATTGTTCTCAAACAATTCCTACTGTACCGTATCATTTCTATAATTTATATTGAGGAATGTAAGTCATAGAAACTAGAAAACAAGCAAACTATGCAATGAAAACAGAATCTGTCAGAAACAGAACAGTCTGTAATGATCTGAACACTAACCATACTTATGCTACTCAAAAAATTATGAAATAAATTGGTGGACGTGAGGAATTTGTCTATTAATCTTATGCAAAAAGAATCAGCACCAAAGCACTCTTCTGTAAAAAATGGCAGCTAATCTCGTGAGCGCAAAGTTTCTGTTTTTACAGAAAGATCACATTAACTTTCACCCAGGTCTTCCCAAATGTCTTACTTGGCACTTTATTGAAACAAAATCTATAAAACATGATTGATACAGTATCTTAATCATGATAATACACAAACATATTAAGGGTAAATATTGGGTTGTCTCCCAACAAGCGCTTTTCTTTAATGCCTTTTAGCTAGGCATGATGATTTCAATGATGCTCACATAAAAGATAAGAATTGAAACATAAAGAGAGCATCATGAAGAATATGACTAGCAAATGTAAACCTAACCCACTTCCTATGCCTAGGGATTTTGTGAGTACACAACTTATGGGAACAAGAATCAACTAGCATAGGAAGGAAAAACAAGGATAACTTCAAACCTGTAAGCACATAGAGAGGAAACTTGATATTATTGCAACTCCTACAAGCATACATTCCTCCATCATAATAATTTTCAGTAGCACCATAAATGAATTCAACAACATAACCATCACATAAAGCATTCTTTTCATGATCTACAAGCATAGAAATTTTTCTACTCTCCACATAAGCAAAATTCTTCTCATTCGGAATACCGGGATCACTGGTTCCTAGAGTTGACACTCTTCCAAACCCGCTTTAGATGATAGTATTATTCATACTACAAAAGATATAAGTGAAGTTCATGGAGCATTCTAAAATTAATATAAACTAACCAATGTCCAAGCTCAAAATGTATAAGTGAAGCACACGAAGCATTCTATAAAACCATACTCAAAAGATTTAAGTGAAGGACAAAGAGCAATTTTATAAGATCATACTTAAAAGATATAAGTGAAGAACATGAAGAATTCTATAAATAAATGGAGGGATATCTCATACTAGCATGGTTCATAAAGGAAGAACAAAAAAACAAAGGACACAAATCATGTGAACGAAACAAAAACCAAGGTATACCGATAATTGTTGAAGAAGAAAGATGGGATGCCAACCGGGGCATCCCCAAGCTTAGATGCTTGAGTATCCTTATAATATTTACTTGGGGTGCCTTGGGCATCCCCAAGCTTGAGCTCTTTCCTCTCTTTATTCTTCTCACATCAGTAACTCCTCGTTCTTCGAACACTTCATCCACAAAAAACTTAACAAAAACTTTGTGAGATCCGTTAGTATAATAAAGCAAATCACTACCTTTAGGTACTGTTGAAAACTCATTCCAATTTCATATTAGAACTATATCTAATGTATTCCAACTTCACCATGGTTCATACCCCCGATACCACCCATAGATTCATCAAAATAAGCAAACAACACACGAAAAACAGAATCTGTCTAAAACAGGACAGTCTGTAGTAATCTGGAAGTTTAGTAAACTTCTGTGACTCCAATAATTATGAAATAAATTTTACAAGTTTTGAGAAATTTATATATTAGTAATGTGCAAAAAGTTTCATACCCATTTGACTTTCCAGTAAAAAATGTAAAATCACGCGCTACAGCCAAAGTTTCTGTTTTTGTTCTACACATAGTAAACGAGCAATCTAACCATCCTAAAACCAAAGCTTGGCATATTATTTTTATAATACAATGGATATATATATATATATATAAGAGGATAATTATTTACAGGAACCCCTCATGCTTGCGCGACATGGGGGGCACCATAGGACAACATGAAAGTAAAACATACAACTCATACCAATCTAGATCATCAATCAACCCAAATACAAAAGATATCTACTCAAAACATCATAGGATGGCAACACATCATTGGATCATAATATGTGGCATAAAGCACCATGTTCAAGTAGGGATTGCAGCGGGGTGCGGGAGAGTGGACCGCGTAAAAGAGATGAGTGTGATGATGATGATGGTGATGTTGATGAAGACGATCACCGCTGCGATGATTCCCCTCCCGATAGCACTCCGGTGCCACCGAGAGAGAGGAGGAGAGGTTCTCCCCCTTGTGCTTCCTCCTCCATGGCCTCCCCCTAGATGGGGAGAGGTTCTTCCTCTGGTCCTTGGCCTTCATGGTGATGACGGCCCCTCCGGGAGCCACATCCATGCCCTCCAGTGATGACGGCCCCCTCCGGCAGGGTGCCAGAGAGGGCCTTGATTGGTTTTCGGTGGCTACGGAGGCTTATGGTGGTGGAACTCCCGATCTAGGTTAATTTTCTGAGGTTTCTGTATTTATAGGAATTTTTGGCGTCGGTCTCACGTCAAGGAGGTGCGCAAGGCGTCCACGAGGCAGGGGCCCACGCCCAGGGGGGTGGGCACGCCCCCCACCCTCTTGGACAACCCGGGACTCTTCTGGCCGAACTCTTTTACTCCAGGGTCTTCTTTTGGTCCATAAATATCGTCAAAAATTGGCACGTCAACTGGATTCCGTTTGATATTCCTTTTCTGTAAAACTCAAAAACAAGAAAAAAAAACAGAAACTGGCACTGGGCTCTAGGTTAATAGGTTGGTCCCAAAAACCATATAAAATAGCATATAGATGCATATAAAACATCCAAGGTTGATAATATAATAGCATGAATACTTCATAAATTATAGATACGTTGGAGACGTATCAGCATCCCCAAGCTTAATTCCTTCTCGTCCTCGAGTAGGTAAATGATAAAAGAAATAATTTATGAAATGTGAATGCTAGCAAGTGCATAAGTTTCATCAATGATAGTTCCAATCACTTTTTATAGCATCATTATATATCATAATAGTAGCTCATTTTCATAAAACTTTTCATGATCAAGTAACAAGCTATTCACATGTTAATGTATAGATCATAAACTCTCTTGAAACTAACAAACTATATTCTCAGTCGTCAAACAATTGCAATTCATCTTACTTTCAGGAAGGGTCTATGTCAGAGCTTTGATTTAGCAAACTCCACATACTCAACTATCATTTCACTACAAAAAAATACACTTCCGTGATGATACGTGTTTGTCACAGTAGGTTGCATTTTTTGTCATGCATGTACATCCATGACGATTTTATGACAGAATCAAGATAGTCGTACCTGTGCTGTCGTAGAAGTGTTCCATGACATTACCAAAATTATCATCACGGAAGTGTCCACTTCCATGACGATAAATCGTGTGTCACAGAAGTTCTTTCGTCAAGGGTGACCGACACATGGCATCCACCTTAACGGAATGCCATTAAGCTATCGAGTCGCGTTTTGGATCCGATAACCCGTTAACAGCCCCGACCAATGGGAAATTTCCACGTGTAAAATTCTTATTGGCCGAACGAAACACGTGTTAGCTCGTCAGTGGGTCAGATAGGCACCTATGATATGTCGACACGTGCCATGGCCCACCACTGGCCCATTTAGCTTACAAAGCCGGCCCGTTTGACTTGGTCAAAAGTTAACGGGCTGGCCCATGAAAAGCCTGTTAACAGTCTCTTCGCAAATAGCCCATTGTACGGCCCGTTAACTTACGGCCCATTAGGCCCTAAAGGAAATCGGCCCAACAACGTCATGTGGGCCGTCGAATATAACAACAGCCCATTTCACTTTCGGCCCATGTATGGCCCACGACGTCTTTCGGCCCATATGAGGCCTTCGTATCTTTCGGCCCTTTACAGGCCCACGGTGACTCTAGCCCATAATGAACAGTAATTTTCTTTATACCCGTTAACGGCCCGTGATTTACATGGGCCGTTTCCAGCCCGTGTTAGCTTTCGGCCTATTGACGGCCCATACGTTCTTGGGCTCCTTTTCGGCCCTCGATTACTTCCGACCCGTTACTGGCCTGTTCCCCTAATGGGCCAAATTCGGCCCATGGCAAGAGTCGGCCCATTACTGGCCTGTTCCCCTAATAGGCCAAATTCGGCCCATGGCAAGAGTCGGCCCGTTACTGGCATGTTACCCTAATGGGCCAAATTCGGCCCATGGCAAGAGTCGGCCCGTTTCTGGCATGTTAACGCGTTGCGCCGTTTCCAGCCCGTCCTATATTCTGGCCCATTAACGACCCGTTATGCCTATGACAGAATTAAGCCTTTACTGTCCTACGGCCTGTTACCATGCTGGGCCGATACCAATTACGCCCAATTACGGCCCATGTAGACCCATTTATCCGACGGCCCGAGGCCCACCGATTACAGGCCGATTTATCGACGGCCCGTAGGAGACCCCTGGATCCTACGTCCCGTATATGGCCCATGGTAGTTGCGGCCACTAGCAAACCAGGGAAAAAGAAGACTAGGAAATAAATAAGGCCGAAACTAACACTAGGCTATTAAGGCGATTGCACAGATTACATCCACTCGGCATCAAAGATCGCCACCAGTGCAAATATACGGAACACCCTACACTATACAAAAATGTCTTGCTGTTTTCTTCAGCCAGTGGCTGCACGTTAAGAATAATTTTTGTATCGCACCAAAACAAATTACAACTATATAACAAAAGGAAGGTTGGCATAAAACTTAACAGTCTAGCAGATAAATGCACCACAAGAAGTTTAGAAGCTCAGTTCATTTGACCTGACTGTTATGTTTTCATGTTGTATTGTCCGATGGAGCACCATAACCCTTTCCTTCATTTCCCCTAGGCTCCTGAACAACATAGCAAATGTCTGATAGTCTGGTTTCAAAACCATGCATATCTTGACGACATTGAGCAATGTTTCTCCTTGTTTCACAAAGGGTCTTTGTTAGGGAATGGACTTGTGTCTGGAGCACAGGTACAACATTGCTTTGAGCTTGCATATCTTGATCATGAGGGAGTTTGGACGATATTGCCTTAACAACCAACCCAGTATTACACAGGAACATGCTTTTGGCACTGTTAGTGGGCAGGTACTGACCCACTGCAGCAAGAGCTGACATTGCGGTTATAGTTGCCTCGCCACCTTCAGAAGGTGGCGGTTCCACCATTTTTTCCATAGCTCGCTGGAAAGTTGAGGTTTTACATTAGTAGTACCAGAACAGAAGATATTAATGAGGTAGCAAAACCAAACAAAATAGCTTTGGTCTATATACAAAACTTATTCTAGTGAACCCATGTAAAATATTAGTTGTATTTTATTGCAAAGTACATAATAAAACCAGGTTCCAAACATATGACCATGTACCATCGCTAATGTATTGTCTATTTCTTCGCATTGTATTGAGGGCTAAGGATAAAGAGACGAAGTTTATAATACAGTAAGCATAGTATGACATCATTCATATCAGAAAACAACTGAGAACAGACAAACATGCAATTGTAACGTTGTGTGGGTAAGTCCAGCACGGAACTAGATTACGGGTCAAGATCAAAGGAATATCACTCCTCTCTTTTAAAACTTGTAAGGTGCAATGATACGCTAAGGCAATTGTGTATAAAATTGAAAAGAGTAATAGACACTGGCTTCAAATCATGCAGTTTAAGGCACAAGTCAGAGTAAGTAGTAGTTAAAAGGCTGAGGATTAAGGACTTACAATAGCGGCTTTAACTGTTGTAGTCATGCCCTTATTCTTACTGGTGTGACAGTCCTTGAAGATTTCCGCAGCATTTGGTTCAGGTACTTTTTGGTCCTTGCGGGCTTTCCTCTACATTTCGAACAAGTCAATATAGATCTGATAATATGGTATAGCGAAAAGAGTGAAATAGCAGCTAATTACAAGAGCCTCGCAGTGTGCAATATAGCTACGAGATCCTGTCGTGTGTTGGAGTTTCACTTTCGTACGGTTGGCCTTGTTCTTTGAACAGTTCACCTACAAGAAGATAGATTTGTGTGGCACATGCGTAAATAGGACTTCAACATGTGATCTGATCACATATATATAATGTACCTGATACTTCGGATCAAACAATGTTTAACAAGGCCCCTCCAGTCTTCATCCGATATATTTTCCACTGGAGATGTTTTGGAAAGTTCATTGTTAGCCTTTCCTTCAAAGTGAGTTTTCCTCAAGTTATACCGATACTGTCGCAGAGCAGACTTGAAAACATGGGTGCAAGCTTGTCTGGTTGCATCATCTTGGCTATCCAACTTGAACCTCATCTGTTGAAAATTATGGGAGTCTCATTATCAGCAACCTAGAAAGTATGGGACAGAGTAAGACGATATTACTACTTTCCATACATAACCATACTTACAGATAAATGGTCGAGTAAGGTGTTGAACTGGGTTTCGTCTTGGTCATTCCTGTAGTGAATCCATGTTGGGAGGATACGTAAATGACACCTAACGGCAACCGCTGCCTCTGATACTAACTTGTATGACTCGGTAGCATCACGTGGCCTTTTTAAACCTGCCTCAAAATGGATCTCCATTCTTCCTCCCCTAGATTTAGTTAACCTATCGAGCATTATCCCTGATGTTTGTTTCCTCTTGCGCCTAGGTGCTAGTCCAACAATGAACATATGAAGTGTTAGTGTACATTAAACTGTGAGACTACATATAAAGAAGCATGCAACTGTAACTTGACTCCATCAACTACCTTCTTGTTGTTGAAGCTCAGAAGGTTCATCTGATATTGCCAACTCGTCTTGTGTCAAGAGTGCTTGGGAAGTAGTGTCAGGTGGCAAGGGAGCTTGGGAACATGCTGCAAGCTCAGTTGACGCACGAGTAAGTCGTGCAGTTGGTAGTACTGTGGTAGGTGCTGCAAGAACTAGGGTTGTCTCTGCTTGTTTCGTGGCAGCTATTTGTTTCTGTTTGGCTTTTTTTGCAACTCGTGTAGCATGGGATGTCGTGTTTGTAGAATTTTCTGCTGGACTTTGACCTTCTATTGCACCATCAGTACTAGTAGAATCTGCAGGATTTATCCGCTTCTCATTCCCTGCCATTCTGTGTTTCTTCCTCTTTCTCTCTGCCATGTTAAGTCAAGCCGACAAGAAAAACGAATAACAATTTAGTTCTTCAGAACAAATTGATGCGTGATGCAGACGAACTAAACTTTGATGTTAGACAACCACATGATAGGAGGATGTAATATGTATGAAAAACAGGACGGAAGAGATAACCAGAACTATGATGTGTAAACTAAGAAGAAGACATTTCACCAAATTAGAAGCAATGCAATGGAAGGTAGACACCATATGAAAGATGCTACAAATATCGCTCTGCCAAGTTAACAGTGTCTCATCATAAATTGTGTTTAAACAAATGTGAAGCAGTACAAGAAATAAATCATATGCAAGATGCAAACAACATCACACTACCATGTTAGAGGTCTCTCGTCATTAGTGCCATTGCATATTCACAGCATTGCATATTCACAGCTTATGATGTGTAAATAAGGAGAAGGCATTTCAACAAATTAGAAGCAATGAAAGCGATACACCATATGAAAGATGCAACGAATATCACTCTACCAAGTTAAAATTGTCTCGTCATAAGTGCCATTTCAACAAATTAGTAGTACAAGCTAGAAAAGAATGTGAGATGTAACCTATATCACACTCCGAAGTCAAACGTGTCTTATGATAAGTGATTGTTTTAGGTTACACAATAGTAGTAATTTGTTGTAAGAACATGGTGTGATAGACATATATTGTATGTTCTAGAAACAGGAACACATGTCTTATTCAAGTATAATGTGTAAAGTAAGCAGATGGAATTCAGCAAAATTAGAAGCAATACAAGCTAGACATCACACATAACATGCAACCACATATAACAGTGCCAAGTTAGAGGGAGCACCGGTGATGCTGCACTAGGGGAGACGTGCTCATCATAAACACAGCTTTGTTGAGTGTTTATGCATGTGTTGTCTTGGAAATCGTCTTGGGGGTGTGGAGGAGTAGAAACTGTAGAGGCCCTCCATTCGGAAGGAGCACCTTTATCCGCTGCCTTGCTAACTTCCTTCCGCTTTATTGATTTTGAATTGTCAAGTAAAACCGACAAGAAAAAGCAATAAAATTCTCTCTTCAGAACTCATTCATGCATGATACTAACAATCACTACTTTGATGTAAGGCA
This sequence comes from Triticum urartu, assembly GCF_003073215.2. Lineage (NCBI taxonomy): Eukaryota > Viridiplantae > Streptophyta > Magnoliopsida > Poales > Poaceae > Triticum > Triticum urartu. Next base: position 151,683,018 of record NC_053026.1, on the reverse strand, counting down.
AACACATGATACCGGGATGGAATATGTACAAAAAATAGGACGGCATGGCATGTTCACAACTGTTTGTGTAAACTAAGCAGAAACCATTCCAGCAAATAAGAAGCAATGCAACCTAGACACCACATGATGCAACCAATATGACTTTGCCAAGTTAAAAGCATCCCATCATAAATGGAATTTCAACAAATTAGAAGCAGCGCATGCTATAAATCATATGAAAGATGCAACTAATATCGCACTGCATATACTAAAGGTGTCTCGTCATGTTGATTGATGCGGGATACAAAAAAACAATAGTTTTATGTAAGGACATGCTTAATAGACAGATGTACTATGTACTAAATACAGGAAGGCATGTCACATTAACTGGTATAATATATAAGCTAAGCAGACTAGCACATGCAGTTTAACCAGATTGGAAGAATTACAATCTAGACACCATATGCAACATGCAACCACCTATCACGCTGCCAAGTTAGAGCAAGCACCTGCGATGCTAGTGTAGGGGAAATGTTGTAATCAACTACAGAGCTACGTTCACTATCTTCATCTAGCATTTCTGTTTCTTGAGAATCATGTCAGGAGGCTGACGCTGCATTCTTTAAATGAGGAGTAGTCCCCTTGCCTGCCTGCCTCGTCATAAGTTATTGATGAGGGATACACAAGAACATTAGTTTGATGTAAGAACATGGTTAATACACAGATGTACTAGTATGTACCAAAAACAGAAAGGCATGTCATATTCAAAGGTATAATGTGTAAGCTAAGCAGATGCAATTTAACCAAATTGGAAGCAATACAAGCTAGACATCCGGCTGGAGTGGTGAGCATGATCATCTAGGACCTCAGAGCCTGGTGGGAGGCGGGCTGCTTCGCCACCATCGCAGCTTTTTAGTTGGCTTCCAAGTGATGCCTATCTTTGCTGGGCTTGTCACTGGCTCGGCTAGTGCCCTGACTAGCTATTTGTCTTCTGGTGCTCACAAGATGGTGGTTCATGTAAAAAAATATTCCTTATCTTACCGACTTTGGCCTTTCGAATACAAGCTAGACACCATATGGAACATGCAACCACATATGACACCGCGAAGTTAAAGCAAGCACCTGGGATGGTGGTTCATTGCGAGCGAGGTCATCAACTCCAGAGCTACGTTTACCGTCTCCATCTTCTGACACTGCACCCTTTATAGCACTGTAACGTGTCTTTCCTACCCGCATACGAAGCTGGAGCGACTTCTCTCTTTTCTTTTTGGCTTCTCTCATGGCAGCAGAGTCTGAAATACCCTTGCATTAAAACACAATAGTGAGAGTAAGGGTGAAGTGTGTGCAGAACTAGTGCACTGTAAAAGTAGCAGATAGCAGGTGGCTGAAAAATAAATGATAGGGGACATATGATAGCTCTACAACATTGCATGGCAAACAAAATTAGATTCTACTCCGTATATGAGCACAGGAAATGCAGGTACTCCTCCAGCACACCACCACATGTGGTCATATTTAAGATAACAGTCGACTGAAAATAAATAGGTCAGTCGATTTTTTTAATGAACCGTCCGATCTATAAGGAACGGGCAGATGGCCTTCGTATACCTCCCGCCAGTCACTGTTGACGATCTTTCTCGAACCGCCAGCGACCACCGGCCTAGACCCCTGCCTCCGTCGCCCCGCCCTCCCATCGACCTCACACCACCGCTTAATCTCGGCCGACCTCCAGATCGGGCGCCAGTAGCTCTAGGCCGCACATTCCCCTAAGATAAACACCAAGGCGCTGCTTCCCCGGCGTAATAGGCGTACTAGCGCCTGTTACGCCGGGGAATGCTTCCGTTAATTGGGAATCAACTGGCCAGAAACTGAAATTCAGGGGGGCGACGGACCTCTAGCTAAGGTGAAATAGTATATGAGGAGAAACCTTGTGCATCGCGAGTTACTAGGAACATCTAGTATCAAGAAGAAGCGGTCAACTAGTGTCTTCTGTGAGATGAATACCGTGCAAGCAGAGACGTAAGATTTGCACGAATAAGGGAAGAGGAGTACCTTTTTCGGTTGCCGGTGTGGTCACCTCCACATGTCGCGCTGATCTTCTTCTTTTTACCAAGGAAACCGATGTTCTGGAGGGTGCAGGCTTGGACGAACCTATGTCCAAATTCTTGACTGTGTTGCCGTGGCCGTATGTCAGCGGAGGGGAAGCAGATCCGAGGTGGCGAAGGACGGCGTAGCAGGAACAACTCCGGTGCGGTGGAGGGTGGCGAAGTTGGAGCGGCAGCGGTGAGGCGCGGGACAGCGTGGTTGAACTGGCTCGGGTACGGACGGCTCGGCCTCGGCTTCAACTACTAGCCGTGGAGGGTGTTGCGGTTGAGGTTGCGGTGGATGACGATGTCGGGGTATCGGCTCCGGTGTGATGGAGGAGGGCGGCGGTTGATGGGTGGGATGGGGTGGCGGACGGAGGACGCCGGGGTTTCGCGGCTGCTGGAGAGGTAGTTTTGGCGCCCATGGAGTACGAATGGGGAATCGGACGGGTGGGGGGAAGCATGTTTCGGTCTGGGACACATTTGTTTTTGGCTTTTTTGAACAGAAGATGGGACACGCTTGTTTGAAATTTGGGGAAAGTACAACCTTTGCCCCCCTCTTAAATTCGGACCTACTGTGGGTCGGGGGTAGGATGGTAATCCCAGGTGTCCCAAATAGTGGACTGGAGTGATTTCGGCCGCGCGCATGTGTGCTTAGGCGGCCATTGCGTATGAATGTTTTTCGGATGCGGTTGCGTGGCGTCTAGATGAAGCTACAAACCTACCCCGGTTTAGACCTTTGGATGTCGGGCCGGTAGGTTTCACGGGTCAGAGTTATTAGAAATGTAATTTCCTTGTACTACCAAACATTGGTCTCACGCGGTTTCGGGCGAGTAGAGGCTCTTTTGGCGCTTCGTTTGAAATTTTGAAACACAAGCATTCATGTTTAGAGTACTCTTGAACTATGAGGATTGACCTAAATAGACAACATTATATTTGACCTTGTATGTTTCAAAACCTCATTAAATTATCCGCTTCTTTTTGAAATTTTGACACTTGAAATTCCTATAACTACGATTATTTTGGAATGGAGGAGCTAAATTTGAATCTATTTTGTACACGACTACATATGCTATTATGTACAAAATCAGAGCAAAGATTGGTGCCCCCATAATTTAGGTATGGTTTACAAATGCCATGATATCAAATTCAGATAATTGAATGGACTTCATGTTGAATTCGATTTTTTTAAACCACCTTAAGTTGAATTCAAATGTATGCTAGTTCATAGGTAGCTATTTATAATGTCCATTGTGCAACTTTCGTATGTATAATGTGCTTTACACACACAACATGAACAATACTCATGTTTATATTCGATTGCTAAAGCGATGCATTGTCTGGAGTTCAAAATACTTACTATGTGGATCAATTGTGTCGAATAATAACATAGACATTCTCAAATTCGATAGAATCTAGATGTCTGATGAATCAATGACCGCTCCTTACACGAATTGCAAATATCATGATCCCATCCTAATATTTGGATAGAATTTATATCTTTAATCAATGTGTAGAGCAGTATTTTATGTGTAGTTTGACTCTCCATCAGTGGTCTCTCACACATGCTCACACACTCTCTCCCGAGGTGTCTTTCTCGCACACATGCTCTAGATATAACCCTCCCTCCCTCCCTCTCGTAACCATTTACAACTGTTTTCACTAACCTTTATCACAAGCACTCTTCCTCTCGCAAACATACACACACACAATCCTCATCGACCCTTTCTATATACATGGACCTGCCTACGTGTCTCATGTAAGCACATTATCTTTACGCCTGTCTCTCACGCATTGTCTCACACCTCTCTTCCTAATCGACGAGTATGATTCTAGCAGAGCATTTTGTAGGATGCCCCTTAAAGTTAGGTTGGATGAATAGTAATATCAGAGATAAAGGGGCTACCTTAGTTCGAGCACCTAGGGTTACAAATCCTAGCCGGCTTTGTCAGTGGACAGAGAGTCCTTCACAATTCTGCTATCTTTGTCTTGTACGACTAGTCATCCATGGGTCTACCTAAATGCGTCACGGGCCGACCAATGTGGCCCAGGACGGAACCGAACGAAGGGCCTCACCTCGACCCACCGGACCTCACACGGTGACACACCCTCTGCCCCCACGTCTCATTATATTCTCACACCCACACATACCAACACAAACACCACACACACATAAATTTTCTCCTGGCGCCTCTATTCCCTCCCCCTTGCATATACACACTCAAGGGAATGGAATCTCTTGTTGTGACGTCATATTCGTCTCTCTCTCTAGACCACTCTCATTTCTCGTGCTATCTCTCCCATGCCCCCCGTCGGCCCCTCTATCCATGCCTCTCTCGAATACGTAATACACACATACCTCTCTAGGCCCTGCCAAATGCATCAACTACATATTCACACATGTTACATCACGTACCCCATTGATCTAAAAAGCCCTCTCTTCATGTTTATTTTGCATACAACATTCCTTTTGAATAAAGTGTGGCCAAAAAATTACTTTAGAGTTTCTACATATATACAACATTACAAAGTTATATGGAGGAGTACGAACGCTAATTTGCATCATGGTGCCCACAATGATATTTATTCCGCACTATGAATTTGTATATTTTTATACTATATACAAAGTTAGTCATAATAAAGAGAAACGAAGAGCATCTCTCTCTCCATCGCATACCCCCCCTGTACACCCCTTTCACGTATGCACACAAAACTATCTCCAGGTCCTCTAAAAGTAAGCCCCGAGAAAATTCACGCATGTTTCATCTTTCTCTCGCGATATATGCAATGACGATCATTGTATTTGAAGAGAAAGCATGATACGTACATTGGACTTCAGAATCCACTCATTACAGTCACCATTTACGTTTATTGGTTATTATACAGTCATGGGCTCACCGTACAACTCTGTATTTGCTCATGACATGACTAGTTGACCAGTTAAACGCTCCACGTGGCACCTCTAGTGTTGCATCACATTATCTCACTACCATCGTGCCCACCTGTCGACTTGTATCTACTCTACATCTACACTCTTATAAAATACATAAAATACACTCTTATAAAAAACAGAGTTGGTGATGATGGTGTACCTGCCATCCTGCAATATAGGCCCACCGATTTATATCTGACGGATAGGAAAGAAACAATGACAATTTTGCAAAAAGGTACCCACACACCTCTCCACATTTGCAAATAAGGCCTTCCCTCGTTCATCCTTTTCTCTCACAAGATAAACAAGTCATACAAATGCATCTTGATGTTACGTGCAACGCATGGGCATCTTGCTAGTAAGAATGAAAACACATGACAAAAATATATTTGGACGGTGGTTCGAAGTCATGACCGCGGGCACAGCGGACAAGGTGGCCTTGTATTGGTATGCTGAGCCGTCTGTTTTAACACACAGGACTGGTGTGGTGATTATACACACATGCACGCATGCACACAAACTACATCCACGCAACACTCACACAAACACATGCACCCACCCACGCACGCAACACTCACACGTACACACGCAGCCACGCATGCACGCAACACTCACACGCACGCACGCAACACTCACACGCACACACGCACGCATGCATGCACACACCAGTACACCACACGACCAGCACACACTCTCACGCTCAAGTGCTCAACCTACACGTGCATGCGCACACATCAGGCCCTGACAAACACATACACAACCAGGTGATTCCCGCACACGGGTTGGAACCTTGTTGCGCCTGCGTAAATTTGTGTTTATCCGACCTTTTGCCTATGCGAACTGACAGGTGGGACACACAAGGAACGTGGTCAATTTAACTAGTCAACATGGCACCACACAGACTATTTGCCGGTCAACAGAGTGCAATCCAATGCTGAACTGTGAGCAAGTGACCGTATAATCACCGCAAAACGTATTTAGTGACCGTAATCAGCTTATTCTGAAGTTCGGTGACCGTATTATGCTTTTCTCTCTGTAGACCCTCCAAAACTACATCTCTACACGTTCTCGCATGTTACATCTAACAACTATGCAATACAGCACTACTACTACACTCTAACACAATAAATCATATGTGTTTTTAGTTTTACTAGATATCATATTGTTACTTATAATTATTCAGTTTGCATACATTAAAATTGCCTTTGAAATGTATGGCCAGTATCATCTACCGCGCGGGAAAAATCCCGCCCTTTCCTGTTTAATCGGGTTTGTATCGATGGATCGTGCAAAACAGCAAAACTATAGTACTATACAGTACAAGTGACAGTCCACTGGGCCGTCGTGTCGTCTACTCCTCCGTCGTAAGAGTGGAGCGCTCGCTTTCATAAATCTTCTAGTCCCTTTCGCCGACATGTGGGACATCAAGCTACCGGGTCCACGTGCCATACCAGAATACAGTGCAGAGCAGCCGGGGTGAAGTACCCCAGTCATGGCACCGGCGTAGTAATGAGCAATGAGGCGTCAAATCACAAAGCTGCACCTTTCCCGCAGTTAAGTTGGAGGGACGAAGCAACCATCATTTCACTCGTTGTTGAATCCGCTTCTTCCTCATCTTCTTCAACTTAACCACGTGTTGCTTCAGTCGTTGTTCTGCCTCATGTGGGATGCGGATCGGCTTGGTAAAGCACTGACACGTGGGACCGCATATTAGCAAACTTCCAGGACAACGTCCTCCGAAAATAAGAAGCCTAATCCTAGACTTACAAAGGGCTACGTAGCTGCTATGTATACTTTCCATCTAATATATATATGCCCCCCTGATTTTCAGGTGGGGTGGGCCTAATCCTCTCCATTAATCCAATCAAATAGTCCCACATCACATCAATTCATAACTTTACGTAAACCATTACGTGGATGTAGCATTGCTCAAATAAGAAACCTCCCCCGCCATCCGCGTGGCAAAATCACCTCCTTTTTACTAATCTTGATTCTATAATTTTTTAGATCAATATAATTGAGATTTGTATAGATAGCACACAGGAGCAAAACCAAGTGGTTCGATTAAGGGCATCCACGATGTGTAGCCAAATGTGAAAATAGCTTTTGGCATCGTGGGAACCATTGTGGACGGTGTTGCCAAAGCCAAAAAGATGGAACCGAAGCTCCCTGATTGATTGATTGAAGGAATAGAAAAATGCAACGTCTCTCTTCTTTCTCCCATGCTTGGACGCATGTAGTACAGTATAGAGCACAGAGTCTACTCCCCTGTCCCTTCTATCACAAATCACAAAGCAGTGAGTCGTCAAATCACAAAAGCACGGACGAAGCAACCATCATTTCACTCTTCGCTGACTCCGCTTCTCCATCGTCTTCTTCGAGAAACCATATCACCGCACTAGTACTCCTAGTAGTACTAGTAAAGGACTTCCTGGATGCAAATAATGTTGTCTCGGCTTGTAGGCGGTTGTCTCGGCTTGCAGGCGGTTGTCTCGGCTTGCAGGCGACACTTGCGAACTACTTACCGTGGTCTCCCTCAATAGTGTTCTCCATCGAACGCACTTCGCCAAACCACCAAGAAAAGATATCGTCGACGTCACCGCAATTGGGAAGGAAGTCAAATATAGTTACTACCTCCATTTTTTTGTACACAAGGCCAGTATATCAAAATTACAATTTGCAAAGGGACACTAACACTAATCGAGGCAAAATTGATGGGGTTAGCAACCAAGGACATTAATATCCCCTGCATGCATGCGGAAGTGAGAAGGTTGGTTTGCATGGCGCTGCATTAATCAAGCGATGAGGAGTGAGATGGTTAGCTCTTTGGTCTTTGGAGGAAAAAATACGCATTAATTGACACGTGAAACGAGGATTTGTATTGATTAAATCCCGCGAAGGAAAACCCCGCCTTTCTTTTTTAACACTAGTACTCCTAGTACGTACGTAGTTATCCTGTTTGGGTCTAGGCCTTGCATTGCCAAACTTCGCCACACATTTTTGCCAAGCTTGCCTAAATTTTTCAAAATGAGAAGGAGGTACACTTGCGCATGGCTGTCGTGGTCGCACCGCACCCTCACACGGTCGCTCCTGCACGCCGCAAACCCAACCAAGGGAACACACCCTCACTGACAGGTGCTGTCGCATGTGAACAAACCAAACTCAGCCATCCTATTGCTGACACATAATTTTCGTTCATAGAGTATGTTTATCCAACCGCATGTTGGGGAGTATCCGTACGGCCCGTGCGGTGGTCTGTTGGGGAAGAAGAAGAGGTGAGGAAGAAGGAAAGAAGGGTTAGGAGACGTAGGATATTCATCCAACCACCTGAAATGGTAGACTGACCCAAGTCAGGCGACTTGCATAACAAATATATGTTTTTACACAGCAAAAGATCCATAAAAACAACAACATAAAGAAAAACTATCATTGCTCGCGGAAAGAGACGACCTCGTCGTCTTTGGCTGCCGGCGCGAACCAGCGGTCGCTGCCGACGTGTGTCTCCGCACCGTGGTTGTCCTCAGCCTCCAGCTACTCGTTCAACCGGAGCGTGCGGGCGTTCTGCACGGACGAGAGCACAGCCCGGTTCAAGTCGAGGACGTCTGGTTCCGCCTGCAGGAGGGCCTCGATGGCAGTGGCATCCGCGCGCTCCGCGTCGAGTCGAGCCTCCGCCGCCCAGTTCAAGTCCAGGACATCCGGTTCCCCATGCAGGAGGGCGTCGATGAGAGCGGCATCCGCGCGCTCTGCGTCGAGTCGAGCCTCTGCCGCCCGGTTCAAGTCCAGGACGTCCGGTTCCGCCTGCAGGAGGGCCTCGATGGCAGCGGCATCCGCGCGCTCCGCCTCAAGTTGAGCCTCAGCCCCCCAGTTCACATCCACGACATCCGGTTCTGCCTGCAGGAGAGCCTCGATGGCAGCGGCATGCGCGTGCTCCGCGTCGAGTTGGGCCTCTGCCTCCCGGTCCTCCTTTAGTATCGCCATGTTGAACCGCTGGTCCGCCTGCACCATGGGGGACTCGGACACCGGCACGAAGTCGACGTCCATCGTCTCATACCCATTGGGGGCCTTCTGCGCCACGACCTCCACCATGAACATTGGATCGGCTTCCTCCTCCTCGTAGCTTGGCTCTAGAGAACTCGGGGATTGGCCCATCGCAAAGCGAGCTTGGGAACGGAGGTCTGTGGCGCCAACCGCCGCCGCGATTTCTGCACGGCGCTCCAGCATCAGCATCTTGTAGTAAGTGATCTTGCGGCGCACCATGGCTTTCCGGCGAACTAGGGGACGCTTGATGCGGGCTAGGGGATCGAAAGGTGGGGGAATGGGCTGGAGATTTGGTGTGGTTTTAGGGTAGTGGCTGGCGTAGGCCGAGCAGCGAAGGTTCTGGTGTGAATAGTGGTTCAGGTGACGACCGGTCAATCGGTTTTGACTGTACATCGCTCTTGTCACGTTCGCGTTATAGCCTGGCACGCTGGACCCTCCACGTCGCTCACCGAGTGTAATGCGCTTCGTCTTGCGTTTTTGCTTGCTTGTGGGACCGCAGTTGAGAGCAAACCAACGTCCCTCCCCCTCCCCCCCCCGCGTCATTTATTATACCACCACTCCCTCCGTTTTATGCGGAGTAAATAAAAACAGAGGGAGTATACTACAGATGAGGATCCCCTGATGTGGCTGAACCCATTGAGTAACTGACATGCGGGGCCTAGCAAGCATGGGGTCCGCCAGTAAGTGACCGAAAGGGAGGGTAAGGTAGGGATACCTACGTCAGAGGATCCACTTCCACTATACTACTTTGACAAAATGTTAGAGTAATAATATATGACATGCAACTTACACAAATGTTAGAGTAATAATATATGACATGCAACTTACACAAAGTATACAGGGTTTAATGCATTTTTCGAGGATAACTTTGACCAAATGTTAGAGTAATAATATATGACATGCAACTTACACAAAGCATATAGTCAAATTCGTATGTGAAAGGAGTTTCCAATGATATAATTTTCACATTATATATCTCATGTACTATTAATCTTATCAATAGTCAAATTGGAAACCATCTCGAGTACAAATCTAGGAGTACGTACGAATCTAACAATATTGATTGGGTGTTGTTGAATGTTGATACCTTTTTGATCAAAGTAGAGATACTTTGACTACACATAAAACTTATATGTAAACTAGAAAGGATAGGAGGGAGTATATTGTACGTTCAAAAACAAAACGAACATTGAATACCCTTTATATATGATTTGCGGATGCTATGATCACCGGTTCAAAATTTTGAATCCGCCTTAGGTATCACATGTCCCCACTCGTTCCCTCCCGATTTCATCTTGGGGTCCGGAGATCTATTGAAGGAGGACTAGGGTGGGTACATGCGAATGATACTCGGCGGAATGTTCAAATGAGGCATGCGGGAGGATGGACTCGACTGGAGGGCGACATGATCAATGGAGAAGAGGGTTGGAGAGGAATGAGAAATAAGCAAATGCCACATGATTATACTTGAAGGGCTCAAATAAACAATAAGTTGTCTCGCTTGGCCTACATAGTGAAAGGCCTAATGTGCAACGTGGAGCATTGATGCTCGAATATGGCCGGGAAAATAGGGAAACCGACATGTGGGGCACACCCATCGGGACGATGTAGCGCAGACTAGTCCAATGGAGGAGCTGGCCCACGACCTCCTCGCCACCGACAACCGTTCATGTGGGTCATTGGGGCCAACAACGGGGCGAAGCTCTAGCACCGCCTCTGGACACGGCGACCGCGGTGAGCGACACGCTCATATCGTCGCTAGACACTGTCGGTTTCAGTGTGCCAAGGGTGGCGTTAGTGCTATGGCACGACCAATGGTATGTTTGGTTTGTGCCCAAGGTTGCCCCATCAAAGCATTGGGTAGCCAAAATTTTGGTTGAGGTATTGGTTGCCCATGATTTGGCCGACATTGGCAAGAAAAATGAACTAGAGTTGGATAGAGTTCATTGGCATGCCAAAGAAATGGCAACCATCCAAACAAAGACCAATCTTTGGGTCATGACCAAAATTTTGGTTGAGATATTGGTTGCCCATGATTTGGCCGACATTGGCAAGAAAAATGAACTAGAGTTGGCTAGAGTTCATTGGCATGCCAAAAAATGGCAACCATCCAAACAAAGACCAATCTTTGGGTCATGACCAAAATTTTGGTAAGGAGCACTTTGGCCACAATCCAAACACACCCCAACACCCGGCTCGTCGAGGATGCATGGGGCATCGCGACGCGTCCGCGGAGTGGTGTAGCGCGGCCAACTGCATCCTCTGGACCTGAGACCATGCCGGGTCGTCTTGCTTTTTCAATGACATGCGGGGATCGTATGTGAGCAAAGGCCATCTCCAACATTGCCACGACCACAGCTGACTACTCTGGCACACCAAAACCCTCGTCCCTCACGCCGTCACGCGGTGCGTTCCCAGCCAGCGCCAGCTGCCCGCATTCATGCCGTTCGTTCGTATGTCATCGTTAAGAGGCTCGGTGCCCGAGGAACCAACTCCGGCGACTTAATGACGCACCCGGACGCTTGGCCTCACCAGAATGCGCTACTTAAAGTGGCAACGCCCAGCTAACCTCCACACCATAGCGCATCGTCCCCCTACCTGGCACCACATCCGCCATGACCGCAAGTGCGAACGCTCTGCGGGAGAGCTTGTCTTCGGGGATGAAGCTCGAGGTCGCCGCCCTCGCTCAAGTCGCCTCTCGCGACGCAATAGCGGCGTAGCCGGACGCGGACGTGACCGCACAAGCAATGGCCACGCTGGCGGCCGACGATGGGAGCACCGTCAGCCATGCGTCCTACTTGCCACCGTCCAACGTCTGGCACCGTCGAGGTCGGGCACTCCTCCGAGGATGAGTAGGGCATGGGAGGTGGCAGGGCATGGTGTGCCAACTGGCCGGTCCGTATCCCGTGTTCTACTCTTCCTCGCCGGAGACCGCACCTTCACTTCACGGGTCTTGAACCCCGCCCCCGTACATAGAGATCGCGGATGGAGGACGTCGGTCGCCGTCGTAGAATAGGTTTAGGGTCGGGTTTCTTTTATTTTTCTGTCCTATAGAAGTTCGAAATGTAATGAAAATCTACCGTCTTTGCATTAATCTCGGTCGGTGTATATGAACTTTCACAATAATATACATATTGTAGGAGTACTAGCAAGATGCCCGTGCGTTGCATGGAAGATCAAGATATTGTGGGAGAAAAGGATGAACGAGGGAAATCCTTATCTGCAAATGTGGAGAGGAGTGCGGGTAAATTGTCATAGTTTCCTTCCTATCTGTTAGATATAGATCAGACGGCATATATTGCAGGATGACAGGCACACCATCATCACCAACTCTGCCTTTTATTGAACCAAGACAAATCTAACATGCGAAGTAAAATAAACACATAGGGTCTATACATACACAAATTATCTTAGGCACTCCAATAGTACATCCACTACACATTCACGCATTTCACATCTTTCTACATCTACGGGAACCTACGAAAGGGTTAACGTAAACTACCTCTCTCTCTCCTCCCCTGATTTTCATGCTGGTGGGCCCCTCCCTCCCCCAATCTACAATCAACAACTCACACATTTCACATTATGTTAATTATGTAGCTGGGATTACGTAGGTGTAGCATTACTCGTCCTAAAAACCCAACTAAGCCAACCTCCCAGCATATCGCGCGGGAAAAGACCCGGATGCGCAGTCTTAGTCGGGATTACCGGATTACTAGTAGTAGTATCGATGGATCGCGTGAAGCAAAAAAATTTTTTGAGGGGGCGAAGCACCTAGTTTAAAAGGAAAAAACGTGGTACACTCACAGCACTCCTGTCGCGGTCGCATTGCACCCCACACACGTTCGGTCCTGCACACGGATCACGCAAACGGAACGCGCTTCGGCTTGCCTCTTCACTGACACGTGGGACTGCACTTGGAGAAACCGACCATGAGCCAAACTCCCCCCGCCCACCACGCGAAAATCCTCCCCCCCCACACCCAAAAATTCCCCCCAAATCCGATTCAACCGCCCTTCGGCCAACTAGCCAATAATATTCCCCAAATCCCCCTCCCCCCTGTCCCCCTCCACTCCATTCGCTCCGCCAAAGCCGCCCTCCCTGCCGCGCTGATATGTCAGCGCCACGGTTCAGTGATCCTCTTGCTCCCACAGTACGCTCTCGTAGACTGCCGTCCTCTAGCCGCGCCGCCACCTCTGGCTACGTTCTTCTGGAGGCGCACGGCGGTCAGCGCCGCCACCGCTGGCGACGTTCGTGTGGAGACGCACGGCGGTCAGCTTCTCCCACGGTACACGCATTCTAGACTGAGGCCCCGTTCATGTCTGTGTAGCGTTGAATGTTAGCTGATAGACGCTGTTAATCTCACTGTTTGATGAAGTAGTTTACTATCAATTTGCTCTGCTTAAGAAGCTTCCTTACCCTGTTCTGCACTCAATCTGCTTAGCTGAGATGGCATGCCAAGGCCGATTAGTTGCTAAAATATCCTGCCATATATTTATTGTGACGTAGATTGCCATGGTCTAGTAGCCAATCTGTTAGGTGAAATAGCTCTACACCGTTTTATACTCAATCTTTGTTGCTGCGATGGCCTTCGATAGTTCGATGGCTGTGTGCTCGGCCTCATTGACTGCTGAAACAGCCTGCCATAATTTGGCACTCAAATATGTTTGCTGAATTAGCTTTACATATATTTCGTTACTTAGATCTGCTCGTCCAAATATCTTGCCATAGCTTTAGACATCGACCTAGGTATTTTTTCTGGACTTCATAAAAAAGCATATATGTTTTTCCTGTAATATCAAGTAGAAGAACTAATTTGTATGTCTAATAGATGGACATGACTTGGATAACTTATGCTCGAAGATTCTCTGCTGCATATGTCGAAGGGGTTGAAAACTTCATGAACTTTATCAGAGCTGAGTACGGTGGTCCGAAATCAGATGTGCTCTGCCCGTGTAGCAGTTGTATGAATTCAGTTACAAGACCTCGGTCAACTGTGCAAAATCATCTACACTTGTATGGGATGTCGGTCACATATACTAGCTGGGTTCATCATGGTGAAGCTATGAATGTCAATGTTATTGACTTCGTGGAAGCAGCAGATCACCATCTTGATCTGCCTGATGCTTAGGTGGAAGAGGAGGAGGAGGTGGTGGTGGTGGAGCCATTGAGTTTGACCAACATTGAAACAATGCTATGAAATGCTTGTGCATTTCATGAACTTTCACCTGCAGAAGAAAAATGGTGGGCCCGCATGTTGGAACAATGCAACATTGCTGTCACCCCAGGAAATAAGCTATCAGTATTCTCAGCTATGGTCACCTTTCTTCAGGTGAAGACATCTAAGCGGATGACCAAGAAATCATTCGATGCGATGTTAGCTGCTTTCCGCAAATTTTTCCCAGATGCGTCTGAGCTGCCACACACCTACAGTAAAATGAAGAATTTCCTTCGTGCAGTTGGAATTGGATATGATATGATCCATGTTTGTAAGAATAATTGTGTTCTGTTCCAGAAGGATTATGCCAACTTAAGTGAATGCCCGAAATGCAAATCATCAAGATGGAATGATGGCGATGCTGTGAAGAGGATTCCTCACAATGTTCTGAGACATTTTCCAATTACACCAAGATTGCAGAGGTTGTTTCATGATGCTGAAACAAGAGAGGATGTACTGTGGCATTCTAGGAACCAGGAGTATAGAGATCAGAATGTAATGAGCCATCCATCTCATGGTAGTGAGTGGAAAAGCTTCAATGATAAACAAAAAGAGTTTGCTGCTGACCCGAGAAACATTAGACTTGGCTTAGCTTCAGATGGATTTAACCCATTTGGCCACCAGAGCGCCACATATAGCATGTGGCCAGTGCTTGTTATCCCTTACAACATGCCTCCAAATGTTTGCACCAAAGAATAAAACTACAAGATGGCCTTGCTCATCCCAGGTCCAAAAAGTCATGGAAAGGATTCTGATTTGTTCATGGAGCCTCTTGTGGAGGAACTTCAACAGCTATGGAAGGGTGTTGTCACTCGAGACCTATATAGCAGCCCACCAGCTGATTTCTTTCTGCGTGCTGTTATAATTTGGTGCATCCATGATTATCCGGCTTTGGGCACTATGTCAGGGCGAACGACACATGGTTACAATGCATGTGTTTGCTGTGACAGGAATCCGCTGTCATATGCAATACTTAGCAAGATCTGTTACATTGGACACCGCCGTTTCCTTGCCAAGGACAAGCCGCATCCTAGAAAATACCGAAGACATGTGTTCAATGCAAAGCATGAAAACCGTGATGCGCCAAAGACGCTCACCGCCGATGAGTTGCAAGTGGAATTAGAGAAGGTCAGACATATTACACCAGGAAACCATCCTGGTAATGGTAGCGGGAAAAGGAAGCGTGGCAGGGTAGAAGAGAGATTATTTTTTACCCGTGGGTCCACTTTGTGGGACTTGGAGTATTGGAAAGATTTGGATCTGCGGCATAATCTTGATGTGATGCACATCGAGAAAAATATATGTGACAGCATTATCGGCCCACTTCTTAATATTAAAGGCAAACCGAAAGATACCTTAAAATCTAGGATTGATTTGACACACCTGAGTATCAGAAAGGATTTGCAGGTGCAAGATGAAGGTAAACCACGGGATATGGCACTAGCTGTGTACGTCTTGGACAAGGTAAAAAGAAAAGAATTTTGCGAGGTCCTGTCACGTGTGAGATTCCCACATGGATTTGCTTCCATCCCTGAAAGGAGAGTGAGTCCAGATGGAAACAAGGTACAAGGGTTGAAAACTCATGACTGCCACGTCCTACTTCAAAGGGTTTTACCTGTTACCCTTAGAGGATTGGGCCACCCTAACTTATACAGAGCAGTTGCAGAGTTGGGACAATTCTTCAGGGAACTCTGCAGTAGGAATATCAGGATAGATGCTCTGGAGCGTCTTAGAGACAAGATACCAACTATCCTATGCAACCTTGAGAAGATATATCCTCCAGCCTTCTTTGATGTGATGGTGCATTTGTGTAACGCCCCAAGACCGGAGCTTCAGGTGCCTTCCATGATTTCTGGTTTCGTCGTGTGTTTTGTTTGGTTCGTTGCATTCATCTTTGCATCATGTGCATTGTCATATTCATGCATGTTACATTGTTGGTTGCTCCTTGTATGATCATGCATCATCACCTCCTCCTTCCTTCTTCTTTCTTTCATTTTGGCAAGTGACATTTTTTCCCTCTGCTAGTTCCTCCCGCGGCGCCTCTCCTCCCGCTTCTCCTTGCCGCCACCTCCCTCTGCTGCACTCGCGCGCGCCCTGCTGGCTCCTCCCTCGCTGTCCTCTCGCCGGTGAGAAGCACCAGCAGGTCGTCCTCGCCACCGCCGCATCCAGGAGGTGCTCGTTCGCCTCTGCTCCGCACCGGCCTCCTCTGCTATGCGCCTCCGCTCGCCCGCATCGTCTAGCGCCGCCACCGTCCGGATCTGTTAAGCCCCGCTGCGCACCTTCTTTGCCTCGCCATCCCTTGTTCCGACCAGCAGTAGGAGCTCGAGCCCTGCCATGGCCGCTACCTTCTTCCAGCTTCGTCGGCCCCCTCGTTTTGACAGGCAGGTCAAGAACGACTCCGTCGCATCCTTCCTGCACCCCCACACGCCGTCCGCGAGCATCAGGAGCATCTTCACGTGATGACCAGAACAACGCCAAGTCGTTGCCTCTTTGCACCTGTGATGTCTTGCGTGGACGCGTTCGAAACTGGATTTAGAACCTCAAGCGCCAAGTACCGTGAGCCCGAAGATCTGGGATGCACCAAGTCCCTCGATGACAAGTACCAATACAAACAAGAATGACTACCATCGAGATGTACGACTACGCGAGGACCGCCAAGTTCGTCTTCCGCCATCTCCGAAATCGTCAAGTACCACTATGAGATGTGCAACTACTTCCACGGCGCAATGAGAACAACTACCGTCGTTGAAGGCCGTCAAGTGAACATCTACCCACGACGTGTACGACCTACTCCATGAACGTGTACCGGTACCCCCGCCCGAACATCTTTAGAACATGCACCGTCAACCCTCGAAGACCCGTGAACGGCAAGTTCCTTGTTGACCCCAAACACCTACGGAGTGTGAACATCTACGTAGCGAGAATGACTACTTCCACTACTGCCGTCACGAGAACGCCTACTTCCCTCTATGAAATTGATCCGTTCCGACAATGCACGCGTCGAAAAGGTATAACCCCGAGACGACGTCCGTGAACGAATGCATGTTGTATGAGATGCACCATTGTTTTGCCTCGAGTCTGATCTATCAGTGCATGTTGCCCCTCTTTTGCCTTGCCACCGACATGTGGGAACTCGGTATCCGAGATAACCCCACCATTCTTGCATGACACGCTCCCGTCACTTTCTTTCCACCGGCATCTCAATCGAGTTTCCGGAACCGGAATGTTGCCGTGGCACCATTTCCGTTATCGTTGTCGTGGCACCCCTTTTCTTTCCACCACGGTGACAAATGCTTCATAATGCTCTTATCAACATTTTCTTTAAAACTTACATTAACTTGCACATGTCATCCGCGTCATGATAACAACGTCAAGATTGGTTAAAATTGTTGTTTGCATTAAATTACTAAGGCATATGGGGATTTACCGGATTCGTTATTTATTATACCCGGCCCCATTTAAATTGTTTAGATGGTACAGTTTTGTTATGCTTCACCTCTTGCCATGTTAACCAACATTTAATATTGTTGAGTACCTAAACGAGAGAGAACTAAATAATTGATGCGGTGCTTCGTTTTGAGCTCCACTTAATTTGTAGTGTTGTTTATGCACTTTGCCATGTCATGCATATTTAAACCGGACATGCATCATACTTGATTGTGCATCATGCCATGTTTATGTGATGGTTGTTTACCATGTTGTTTGCTTCTTTCCGGTGTTGCTTCTTCGCGTTAGTTCCGTTAACGTCGTGTTTGTGAGGTTTCATTCGACTTCGTCCGCTTGTCTTCTTCATGGACTTGTTCTTCTTCCTTGCGGGATTTCAGGCAAGATGACCATACCCTCGAAATCACTTCTATCTTTGCTTGCTAGATTGCTCGCTCTTTTGCTATGCCTATGCTACGATACCTACCACTTGCTTATCATGCCTCCCATATTGCCATGTCAAACCTCTAACCCACCATGTCCCAGCAAACCGTTGTTTGGCTATGTTACCGCTTTGCTAAGCCCCTCTTATAGCGTTGTTAGTTGCAGGTGAAGATTGGAGCTTGTTCCTTGTTTGGAACATGGATATTTGTTGGGATATCACAATATCCTTATTTAATTAATGCATCTATATACTTGGTAAAGGGTGGAAGGCTCGACCTTATGCCTGGTGTTTTGTTCCACTCTTGCCGCCCTAGTTTCCATCATATCGGTGTTATGTTCCCGGATTTTGCGTTCCTCACGAGGTTGGGTTATAATGGGAACCCCTTGACAGTTCGCCTTGAATAAAACTCCTCCAGCAAGGCCCAACATTGGTTTTACCATTTTCCACCTAGCCTTTTCTTTCCCTTGGGTCGGCCGGCTCAAGGGTCATCTTATTTTAACCCCCCCGGGCCAGTGCTTCTCTAAGTGTTGGTCCAAACTGAGTGATGTCCGAGGCTACCAGGGGCAACTCTGGGCTGGCTTACCCGACGTCTTGCCCATCCAGTGTGCCCTGAGAACGAGATATGTGCAGCTCCTATCGGGATTTGTCGGCACATCTGGGTGGCTTTGCTTGTCTTGTTTTACCATCGTCGAGATGTCTTGTAACCGGGATTCCGAGCCTGATCGGGTCTTCCCGCAGAAGGAATATCCTTCGTTGACCATGAGAGCTTGTGATGGGCTAAGTTGGGAAACCCCTGCAGGGATTTGAACTTTCGAAAGCCGTGCCCGCGGTTATGGGCAGACGAGAATTTGTTAATGTCTGGTTGTAGAAAACCTGAAGTGGATATTAATTAAAATACATCTACCGCGTGTGTAACCGTGATGGTCTCTTGTCAGCGGAGTCCGGGAAGTGAACATGGTGTTGGAGTAATGCTTGATGTAGGTTGTTCTAGGATCAATTATTGATCATAGTTGTTCGACCGTGCTTTTGCTTTCTCTTCTCGCTCTCATTTGCGTATGTTAGCCACCAAATGGGCTAGTCGCTTGCTGTAGCTCCACCTCATACTTTTACCTTACCCATAAGCTTAAATAGTCTTGATCACGAGGGTGTGAGATTGCTGAGTCCCCGTGACTCACAGATACTTCCAAAACCAGTTTGCAGGTGCCGTTGAACCATGCAGATGACGCAACCAAGCCCAAGGAGGAGCTCTATGAAGATCGTGTTTGTAGTCTTGTTTCATTTCCAGTTGATCAGTAGTGGAGCCCAGTAGGGGTCGATCGGGGACCTTGTCGCATTTGGGGTTGTACTTTATTTTGGTTTCATAGTCAGACCCTGATTGCAATTGGATGTTGTAATGCTATTCATGTATTGTGTGACATGGCGATTGTAAGCCAACTATGTATCCCTTTCCCTTATGTATTACATGGGTTGTGTGAAGATTACCTCACTTGCGACATTGCTTTCAATGCGGTTATGCCTCTAAGTCATGCTTTAACACATGGGAGATATAGCCGCATCGAGGGCGTTACAAGTTGGTAATCAGAGCCTTCCCTAACCTTAGGAGCCCCCTGCTTGATCGAATCGCTGGCATTGTTGAGTCTAGAAAAATGTTTTGAGTCATTTAGGATTATATATATCGGAGAGTAGGATTCTTTTTACTCCTCAGTCCCTTCGTCGCTCTGGTGAGGCATCCTGACGTAGAGTTTTGGCTCTTCTCTTCTCAAATTTCACTGAAAAAAAATTTAGGATCACGCGGGTTTCTTGGAATCATTCTGATGGTTTTGTGACGAGAACATTGTTCTTGGTGCCTCCTGACATTTAGGGGTTGTGGCAGTGTCCCGGGGAGTTGAGCTCCGAGGTGTTGTCGTCACAATTTTATCGTTGCAATTCTGGAATACCTGAGTTTCGCCGACATCGAAAATCTCTTTTATGCAGTTGTTGGTGAGATAACCTCGATGCCACCCAGTACTGGGGCGTGAGTTCGGGAGTATTGCCATAACTCGTATAACGGATGCTTTTCGAAGGTTGAGGTAAACGATTTCCGAAGGTTTCTTGGTTATGTGTTGAAGGATGGATACAACTGGATGTAGGATTTGCTAGTTTTGGGTGAGATATTATGCTTCCCCTGTATCCCCAAAACCTGATTAAATACCCAGAAAATTTCGGGAGTTTATAAGTGGGAATTCAAGTAGCTCTTAGGATATCTTTCCGACAGATGTACGATATGAAATTGGGGTTCAACGTCTAGTGGTCCGCCTATCCACGGTTGATTTTACAGTGGTCTCGTTGTGTCTTAAAGAGTCCTTGGCTATGCTGACTCAGGGACACTTCGTATGTCATGTGCACTGCCTTGTACATGATGGTGCTGTACGATCGAGCCCGTGTAGGCCCCACCACGAAAACTTCGGACGAAATCTCTATCATATGTTTGTTCTGGCTTATTTTGCAAGCCAATCCTTTGTTTTGTTTTTTTCAGTTGTGGTATTCGAGTTGCTTTGAAGTCAAGAGTTGATTCCATACCTTTCCTAAGCGGTGTTCTCATACTCCCATGTGAATACCAATCCTTCATGATAATCAAGATTGTCATGACAATCCTTTTCACCGGTGTGTTTCTCTTCTAGTGGATCTGATCTTTTCAACATCCGCAAGATCAACTCAAGCTCTCTCAATGGTGTTTGCTTCATCTGTTCCAAGTTGCCTTTGTTTTCCCACCCTCCCACCCTTGGTTCTTCAAGGACTCGGATTTATTTATCGAGTATCCATCTTATTGATATGAAGCCTCTCCATTCCTTTTCCGTCAATGTTCTTACCCGGTGGTTTTCATGAAGATGCTCTACTAGTTCATCATTCTTTTCCTTCTTCGGTGGATTCAATTCAAGCTTTGTTATTGAGCATAGTCTTTTCTTTTTCCCAATGCTTTTCTTATGCCGGTGCACCTCATAATAATTTCACTTCTCGCTATTCAAATATTCCGGAGTGCTAAAGATATCTCAGAAGATTCGTGTTCCCACTCTGCATTCCTTCAAGCTCTTTCGAGGATGTTATCTCTTTTGAGCCATCTAATTCAACCAGTGCAATCTCTCTTTTAAATCATTCAACGGTGTTTTCTTTTGAGTGGGCCCTAACCCACAGGTCTTTTCCCAGGAACTTACCTGACTCTTCTTATTCTTTCCGGAGTTATTCTCAAATTCATTTCAAAGTTTGATGTAAGAATGAATTTTCATCAGTCAAATGTCTTTCTCCAAGATCCTTCATATTCTTTCATCGTTGGTTCAACCTTTCTAATATCCATTCCGGAGTGTCTCAACAACTCATGTAGGTATTTCTCGTCGTCATTCTCTGCACTTGAAGACCGAAGAAGAATTTTACCTCCATATCTTATCAGTTCTCTCAGAGATTTGTGGTTCTAGTTCGAGGCCATCCTCTCATAATTGTTTTGATTGTGAGAATTCTTCTCACCCATCCGGAGTAATTCAGAGTCTTTTCAGTTTGATTCTCTGAAGGCCATCATGTCGAGATTATTCTTTCCATCTTTCAGCTCTCGTTCTCCAAATCTTACCGGTGCATCACTCAAGTTTTCTCTAATCAGCTCGTGATCTCTTCGTTCTCAGTCCCTCAAGAATCTTCGTTCATTTGCTAACTCTTACCGGTGATTCATCCCTTTACTTCATTCTTTTTCAATTCTTACGGTGGTTCGTTCAAGAGTTCTCTTCATTCATTATCATATCAATTTATTCGTTGTTTCAATCCTTTTGGTGGATCGTTGAAGACCTTCTCAAGTTTGCGCGATATCTATCTTAATCCTTTTCAACGAGAATAAGTAGTATGCAAAAATCCGTTGCTTGTCATCAACTTAAATTGGTGAAGGATAAGCATAATGTAATTCTTATTCTTGTTTCAGCGAGTGAATTCAATTCCTTATTCCGGAGGTTCATCAAAATTCTTGATCTCAATTATTCATCTTTCCTTTCCCAGAGTTCCAAGATCTCTAAATTATATCGTCATGAAGATCCATCTAAATCATTGCAAGGCTTCACCTTTTGTTTTCAACTTCTCTTTCTTTCTATCATCCTTTTATTACCGGAGTTCTCACGAAGGCTCTACATGATGGTTCACCAAGGATTTAATTCCTTCTCGAAGTGCTCATCAAGATTCTTTTAGAGAAGCTCAACCATTCTTCTTCTTGCAATCCGGAGTGCAATTCTTTCTACCGTATCATTGGAGGTGGTATTATGTCATTCTTGATAATTTGAGTTCATGTTTCATGGTTCACATGTTGTTAAGAATGAGGTATTGTAAATCCAACAATCTCGTCATTGGAGTTATCTTGGGTTATATTTCACCTAAAGCCTTCCCTAAGGATTGTTGCTATTTATGGTGCTTATAAATGACCCAAGTTCTTCATTTATCCTCCCGGTGATATAGTTTCTCGTCTCCTTGTAATATCAATCCAATCAAATCTTTTTCGTGAGTGGCAAGTTGTCACCTCATAATTTTGAGATGTTTACTATAAGCCTATATCAAGCTTATACTTTTTCGTTATTGGTTTTCCAACAACTCCGTTCGAACCTTCTCCTAAAGATGCTTTTGCAAGCTCATTTAAGGTAGAAGATGTTGTTTTTTCCTCCGTTCATTCCATTCCTTTTCTCTCTTTTCTTCCGGAGGCATTGTGTTGTTGCTCTCTTCAACCCTTCTTCTTGTTCTTGTCAGGACCTTGTTCTTTTCATGCTTATCCATTTAACCGGAGTGTTGTGCCTCTACTCAAGTTCTTTTCTACTTATCTAGTCTTGCATCTCTTTTCAACCGGAGTGTTGTCCGAATTTTCTCTTCCTTACTACCCTTCCCTACCGGAGAGCTTTCAACTTCGTTCACCTCCATTGCTTTCTTTCTTTCAATGTGCTCAACCTCGCAGGGTTCTTTGGTTTCACTCATTTGTCAAAGCAGCAACTTAGCTTTACCTCTTCTCTTCCTCTTCCTTTTCCCTATGGTGCCATCCTAGATCTCGGGACGAGATCCTCTCGTAGTGGTGGAGTGTTGTAACGCCCCAAGACCGGAGCTTCAGGTGCCTTCCATGATTTCCGGGTTTCGTCATGTGTTTTGTTTGGTTCGTTGCATTCATCTTTGCATCATGTGCATTGTCATATTCATGCAGGTTACATTGTTGGTTGCTCCTTGTATGATCATGCATCATCACCTCCTCCTTCCTTCTTCTTTCTTTCATTTTGGCAAGTGACCTTTTTTCCCTTCTCTTTTAATGTTCATCTTTGCCTCATTATTCTAACACCATGTACCTAGCCTCTTTGTCAAATTTCATCTCTATTGGAAATTGTTTTGGTTAGGGTTTAAAATGGTTCAAGTTTGAATTTAATTCAAACTTGAATTATTTTTACTTCCTTTAAAAATCTCCAAACCAATTTTGTTAAATAGAGCACATTTTCAGGATCACGAGTATATTTTTATATTTCTCTAGATCCTTTCTTTTTCCCCCTGCTCTTTTCTTTTTGTATTTTTGTCTGAAGAAATATAAGAGAAAAGAAACAGCAGTAGCAGCGCCAGGCCGGACAACCAACAGCCTGGCATGCTGCCAGCCGGCTCTTCCCCGCGGCCCATTTGGCCCAAGGCCATCCCGCAGCCCAGCCGGCTCTAACCCTAACCCTCGTTCGATCTCTCCCGTTTTCCCCTCGCTGTGCCGCCAGGAGAGCCCCACTCGATCCATCTCTCCCACCTCTCGTTCTCTTCCTCACGCGCCGTCAGAGAGAGAGCAGTGCCGCTCTTCCCGATCCCCTTTCTCCCTCTCGATTCTCTCCCTCGTTCGCTACCTCTCCTCTTCCTCTCTCTGGCACCCGCGCCCGCATCCAACTCCGCTGCCACAGCTCCCCGGTTCCTCCGTTGCCGGCTCCCTCTGCTAGTTCCTCCCGCGGCGCCTCTCCTCCCGCTTCTCCTTGCCGCCACCTCCCTCTGCTGCACTCGCGCGCGCCCTGCTGGCTCCTCCCTCGCTGTCCTCTCGCCGGTGAGAAGCACCAGCAGGTCGTCCTCGCCACCGCCGCATCCAGGAGGTGCTCGTTCGCCTCTGCTCCGCACCGGCCTCCTCTGCTACGCGCCTCCACTCGCCCGCATCGTCTAGCGCCACCCCCGTCCGGATCCGTCAAGCCCCGCTGCGCACCTTCTTCGCCTCGCCATCCCTTGTTCCGACAAGCAGCAGGAGCTCGAGCCCTGCCATGGCCACTAACTTCTTCCAGCTTCATTGGCCCCCCTCGTTTTGACTGGCAGGTCAAGAACGACTCCATCGCGTCCTTCCTGCACCCCCACACACCGTCCGCGAGCGTCAGGAGCATCCTCACGTGATGACCAGAACAGCGCCAAGTCGTTGCGTCTTTGCACCTGTGATGTCTTGCATGGACGCGTTCGAAACTGGATTTGGAACCTCAAGCACCAAGTACCGTGAGCCCGAAGATCTGGGATGCACCAAGTCCCTCGACGACAAGTACCAATACGAATGAGAACGACTACCATCGGGATGTACGACTACGCGAGGACCGCCAAGTTCGTCTTCCGCCGTCTCCGAAATCGTCAAGTACCACTATGGATGTGCAACTACTTCCACGACGCAACGAGAACAACCACCGCCGTTGAAGGCCGTCAAGTGAACATCTACCCACGATGTGTATGACCTACTCCGTGAACGTGTACCGCTACCCCCGCCCAAACGTCTTCAGAACATGCACCGTCAACCCTCGAAGACCCGTGGACGGCAAGTTCCTTGTTGACCCCGAACACCTACGGAGTGTGAACATCTACGCAGCGAGAATGACTACTTCCACTACCGCCGTCGCGAGAATGCCTACTTCCCTCTATGAACTTGATCCGTTCCGACAATGCACGCGTCGAAAAGGTATAACCCCGAGACGACGTCCATGAACGAATGCATGTTGTATGAGATGCACCATTGTTTTGCCTTGAGTCTGATCTATCAGTGCATGTTGCCCCTCTTTTGCCTTGCCACGACATGTGGGAACTCGGTATCCGAGATAACCCCACCATTCTTGCATGACACGCTCCCGTCACTTTCTTTCCACCGGCATCTCAATCGAGTTTCCGGAACCGGAATGTTGCCGTGGCACCATTTCCGTTATCGTTGTCGTGGCACCCCTTTTCTTTCCACCACGGTGACAAATGCTTCATAATGCTCTTATCAACATTTTCTTTAAAACTTGCATAAACTTGCACATGTCATCCGCATCATGATAACAACTTCAAGATTGGTTAAAATTGTTGTTTGCATTAAATTACTAAGGCATATGGGGATTTACCGGATTCGTTATTTGTTATACCCGGCCCCATTTAAATTGTTTAGATGGTATAGTTTTGTTATGCTTCACCACTTGCCATGTTAACCAACATTTAATATTGTTGAGTACCTAAACGAGAGAGAACTAAATAATTGATGCGGTGCTTCGTTTTGAGCTCCACTTAATTTGTAGTGTTGTTTGTTGCACTTTGCCATGTCATGCATATTTAAACCAGACATGCATCATACTTGATTGTGCATCATGCCATGTTTATGTGATGGTTGTTTACCATGTTGTTTGCTTCTTTCCGGTGTTGCTTCTTTGGGTTAGTTCCGTTAACGTCGTGTTTGTGAGGTTTCATTCGACTTCGTCCGCTTGTCTTCTTCATGGACTTGTTCTTCTTCCTTGCGGGATTTCAGGCAAGATGACCATACCCTCAAAAACACTTCTATCTTTGCTTGCTAGATTGCTCGCTCTTTTGCTATTCCTATGCTACGATACCTACCACTTGCTTATCATGCCTCCCATATTGCCATGTCAAACCTCTAACCAACCATGTCCCAGCAAACCGTTGTTTGGCTATGTTACCGCTTTGCTCAGCCCCTCTTATAGCGTTGTTAGTTGCAGGTGAAGATTGGAGCTTGTTCCATGTTTGGAACATGGATATTTGTTGGGATATCACAATATCTCTTATTTAATTAATGCATCTATATACTTGGTAAAGGGTGGAAGGCTCGGCCTTATGCCTGGTGTTTTGTTCCACTCTTGCCGCCCTAGTTTCCGTCATATCGGTGTTATGTTCCCGGATTTTGCATTCCTCGCACGGTTGGGTTATAATGGGAACCCCTTGACAGTTTGCCTTGAATAAAACTCCTCCAGCAAGGCCCAAAATTGGTTTTACCATGTAACACCCCGGATGTAACTTTCCCTATTTGTACTCCAACTCTTGCCGTTTCCGGCGTTAAGTTATATTTATTTCCTCGGGTTCGGGTTTTTGTCTCCGTGTGTTGTTGTCATTGTCATGCATCTCATATCATGTCATCATGTGCATTGCATTTGCATACGTGTTCGTCTCATGCATTTGAGCATTTTCCCCGTTGTCCGTTTTGCGTTCCGGCGCTTCGTTCTTCTCCGGTGGCCATTTCTAGCTTTCTTTCGTGTGTGGGGACTAAACATTTCCGGATTGGACCGAGACTTTCCAAGCGGCCTTGGTTTACTACCGGTAGACAGCCTGTCAAGTTTCGTACC
Organism: Triticum urartu; assembly: GCF_003073215.2. NCBI lineage: Eukaryota > Viridiplantae > Streptophyta > Magnoliopsida > Poales > Poaceae > Triticum > Triticum urartu. The sequence goes on along the minus strand of NC_053026.1, from coordinate 151,656,323 downwards.
ATTTGGACTTCGTTTGATACTCCAACGGTTAACCGAGGGACTGAAAAGGGCCTCGTGTGTGTCGCAGCCCAACATCCCTCCATTTTGGCCCAAAACCCACCAAACTCTGCTCCATGTCCTAGAGCGTTCGATCACGATCGCGTGGCCGAAAACCGCACCTCATTTGGACTCTCCTAGCTCCCCCTATGCCTATATATACACCCCCCATTCCAAATTCGCGGTTCCTCTCCCCCCTAACCCTAAAAATTCCTAGATCCGCCGCTCCGGACGTGTCCGAGCGGAGCCGGACCACGTCCGCCGCCACCGCCGCCCAACCGGGACGCGCCACATGGCGCCCGGCGCCCGCCGCCGCCGCAGCCCGCAGGGGCCCGAGGCCGGCCCTCCCGCGCCGCCTCCCTCCTCCAGCCCGGCGCCGTCCCTCCGCCGCGCCGCCGCAGCTCGCCCTCGCCGGCCGAGCCCGCCGCGCCGCCCCAGGCCGAGCTGGCCGCACCGCCCGCCGCCGCCTCCCGGCCCCGCCGCCCACCGCCGCCTCCCGGCCGTGCCGCCCGCCGCCGGCGACCACCCCGGCCGCCTCCTCCACGCCAGCCCGCCGGCGAGTGCCGGATCCGCCGGTGAACAGTGCGCAAGATCCCATCCGGTTCGCAGCTACAGTAACCCTAGATCTAGGTCATTTTTTTCCTAAGTCCTAAAATCTGCAGATCCAAGTGCCTCTGTTCGGGGCCCCGTAACTTTGCATCCGTAACTCCGATTCATGCATATAGCATATCAAAATGTTCACCTCAGAGAGTACATCATTTAATTCCATTGCATCATTTTCATTTGAGCTCATCTTGAGGCCCGAAATGCTGTTAGAAGAGGGCTACTTGAGTTAATTGTCAGATCTGTTACTCCGTTTAGCACTTTTGTCATTTTTGCCATGATTAATGTGTGCAGGATATGCCCGTGAGTTCTTCATATGTTTTGTTAAGGGTTTTGTCATCTATCCAGAGGTGCAACCCATGTATTTTTAGGATGTGTGTGGTTACTTGTGCAAGCTTGCAAAGTGAGGCACCCGGAAATTCTGTTTTCAGGGACTTAGTGATTTCACTAAGTCCTGGGATTGTTTATCTCATGATGCCATATGTTCTTGTTGTTTCCTAGTGATCCATGCCCCTTTTGAGGATGATCAGTAAGGGAGTTTTGTTAATATTGTAGTGCTCTATCCATCCATGTCTTTGTTTGCAATTATGGAGCACACTAGCTTGAGTCAATCGAGCTCTACTTTTGCTACTTTGTGAATCTGGGCATGCTATGCTATTGTTCCTGCGTGCTATGCTATTGTTCCTGCCATGTCTAGCTTGTATTTTGTGCCTTCTTAAGGGATGTATGCTTGCCTTGCCATGACTTGCACCGTGGTGAGTGCATCGAGCTCGTAAACATGCCTTCATGAGTTATGTTTCAGCATGTCCCAGTTTTCACCAAGTCTGAAAACTGATTATGTTTTTGCTATGTTCGTGTGCTTGTTAGTATATTTTGTGATCCCTTTTGGCTCAAGGTCACTAAGGGACTTTTGTTAAGCTTGTTTAGTAGCTCCATGACATGTCTCTCTTTGTCATGTTCAGGTCCTGTAGCATGTTGTTTTGTTGCTCCGAAGAGGGCTATATGATCTGAAATTCCAAACAAGTGTTAATTTCACTAAGTCTGAGATCTGTCTTACCATTTGCGTTTTTTCCATGATTGTTTGAACCTCCTAATGGAAGAATTGGCCGTAGCTTAGTGCTAGACTTTTGTTAAGCATCTTGTGTGCATCCCTGCCATGTATTTTGTTGTCATGTTTGGGTGCTGTAGCATGTTCATCTCATTGCATTTAGATGCCTACTTGCTGTAAATTGCAGACCGGTGTCATTTTTGAATCGCTTGCCATTTCCAAACCGCAACTCCAATTCCGGCGTTCTTTATATCGTTTTCAAGCGATTTCATCTCATCTTTCCAGTGGCAACCTTTGAATTCCATGTTGAGTCCAGGTTCATGCATTTCCTGTCATATCTTGCATTTTGCATCCCGCATCGCATCCCGCATAGCATATCTTCATTTCATCATATTGCTTGGTCTTGCACGTGGTTGATTGTATGCTTGTTGCTTGTATGTATTGTTTGGGTAGAGCCGGGAGACGAGTTCGCTAACGAGGAGCCCGTTGAGTTTGCTTTTGAGGATCTAGTCAACTCTGACAACTGTGCAGGCAAGATGATCATACCCTCGAAATCACTACTATCTTTGCTATGCTAGTTTGCTCGCTCTTTTGCTATGCCATTGCTACGATGCCTACTACTTGCTTGAAAGCCTCCCAAATTGCCATGTCAAACCTCTAACCCACCATTGTCCTAGCAAACCGTTGATTGTCTATGTTACCGCTTTGCTCTGCCCCTCTTATAGCGTTGCTAGTTGCAGGTGAAGATTGGAGGCCGTTCCTTGTTGGAACATCTTTTATTTACTTGTTGGGATATCATTATTATCTTGTTATCTTAATGCATCTATATACTTGGTAAAGGGTGGAAGGCTCGGCCTCTCGCCTAGTGTTTTGTTCCACTCTTGCCGCCCTAGTTTTCGTCATATCGGTGTTATGTTCCCGGATTTTTTGCATTCCTTACGCGGTTGGGTTATAATGGGAACCTCTTGATATTTCGCCTTGATTAAAGCTTTTCCAGCAATGCCCAACCTTGGTCTTACCATTTGCCACCTAGACTTTTCTTTCCCTTGGGTTCTGCAGACTCAAGGGTCATCTTATTTTATCCCCCCCGGGCCAGTGCTCCTCTGAGTGTTGGTCCCACCGAGCGATGTCCGGGGCTACCAGGGGCAACTCTGGGCTGGCCTACCCGATGTCTGGCTCATCTGAGTGTGCCCTGAGAAAGAGATATGTGCAGCTCCTATCGGGATTTGTCGGCACATTCGGGCGGTGTTGCTGGACTTGTTTTAACCTGTCGAAGTGTCTTGAATTACCGAGATACCGAGTCTGATCGGAATGTCTTGGGAGGAGGTCTATTCCTTCGTTAACCGTGAGGGCTTGTCATGGGCTAAGTTGGGACTCCCCTGCAGGGATTGAACTTTCGAAAGCCGTGCCCGCGGTTATGGGCAGATGGGAATTTGTTAATGTCCGGTTGTAGATAACCTGAACCTTAACTTAATTAAAATGTATCAACTGAGTGTGTTACCGTGATGGCCTCTTCTCGGCAGAGTCTGGGAAGTGGACACGGTGTTGGAGTAATGTTTGCGCAGGTTGCTCTCAAGTTTCTCGCTCGCGCCTTGCCTCCTCTTCTCGCTCTCCTTTGCGAATAAGCTAGCCACCATATTTGCTAGTCGCTTGCTGTAGCTCCACTCATATTTTACCTTGCCATGCCTATAAGCTTAAATAGTCTTGATCGTGAGGGTGCGAGATTGCTGAGTCCCAGTGGCTCACAGATTACTATTACACCAGATGCAGGGCCCGATGATTCCGCTCCAGGGGACGCGTATGAGCTCAAGTGGGAGTTCGAAGAAGACTCTCAATGATTCTATGTTTCCTTTCCCGATGATCAGTAGTGGTGCCCAGTTGGGGGTGAACGGGACCGTGTCGCATGTTGGGTTCTCTTTTATTTTGGCACCGTAGTCGGGCCATGAGTGTTTGGATGATGTAATGTTATTTATGTACTTGATTGACGTGGCGAGTGTAAGCCAACTATGTTATCTCCCCTTTATTATTTAAACTACATAGGATGTTGTGAAGATTGCCTAACTTGCGACATATGCCTTCAATGCGATTATGCCTCTAAGTCGTGCCTCGACACGTGGGAGGTATAGTCGCATCGAGGGTGTTACAAGTTGGTAATCAGAGCCTTCCCCGACCTTAGGAGCCCCATTGCTTGATCTTTTTTAGCGGCCGAGTCGTGTCTAGAAAAATGTTTTGAGTCTTTAGGAATTATATATCGGAGAGTTTAGGAATTCTTTTTACTTCCCAGTCTCCTCATCGCTGTGGTAAGGCATCCTTACGTAGAGTTTTGACTCTTCTCTTCTCAAATTTCACTAAAAAAAAATTTAGGATCACGCGGGTATCTTGGAATCGTTCCGATGGTTTTATGATGAGACCATTGTCTTGGTGCCTCCTGTCAGGGGTTTAGTGGAAGTGTCCCGGGGAGTTGAGCTCTGATGTGTTGTCATCATAATTTTATCGTTGCAGTTCTGGAATACCTGAGTTTAGTACGCCGACATCGAAAATCTCTTTTATGAAGTTCGTTGGTGAGATAACCTCGACGCCACCCAGTACAGGGGTGGGAGTTCGGGAGTATCGCCATAACTTGTATAACGGATGCTTTTCGAAGGTTGAGGTAGATGGTTTCCAAAGTTTTCTTGGTTATGTGTTGAAGGATGGATACAGCTGGATGTAGGAATTGCTAGTTTGGGTGAGATATTATGCTTCCCCTGTATCCCCAACACCTGATTGCATAACCGGAAAGGTTCGGAAGTTTCATAGGTGGGAATTCTAGTAGCTCTAGTTCTTCTTCCACGGATATTGGTTTGAGATTGGGATTTCTTACCGATTATTCGTTCTTGATCCGTACCTTGTTGATTTATTTCTCTACCTTAATTCTACGTGGCTTCTCAATTTATGGATATGTGACCATTTCAAGAGGAATGCATTCGTTCATTTTGTTCGGATGTGAAGACTATATGTTGCAATTTTCATTTCGTTGGATTCAGCTTCAATATTTATCTGTCAATGTGCTAATGGTGGTCACCTCTTCAGGATGGCTCCTCCAACGCGCACGACTCCGAATCCTGATCCGCCACCACCTCCACCTCCTCCAGAGGAATGGCAAGCTGTGATGGCCGCAACCAATGCAAACACACAGCTGATCATGCAAATTCTTCAAGAGTGCAATCAAGGCAGTCAAGTGAATCAAGGCAGCAATCAGAGTCACTTTGCTACACTCAACCAGTTCCTTGCTAACGGGCCAAAGACTTTTAGCAATTGTGTTGAGGCAACCGATGCTGACGATTGGCTTGTGGATCTGTGTAAGCATTTCGAGTGCAGTAACGTCAGGCCTGAGGACTTTGTCAAGTTCGCTTCCTTCCAACTCAAAGATCAAGCTGCAGAATGGTTCCAGCAGTACAAGGATTCCAGAGGTGGACGTGTTATCAATTGGGATGATTTCCATCGAGATTTCCGAGCTCATCATATTCCGCAGAGTGTGGTTGAAAGCAAGCGTGAGGAATTCCGCAATCTGAAGCAAGGCTCTTTGTTTGTCTATGACTACAACAAGTTGTTCCAGAAGCTCGCCCGCTTTGCCAAGAAGGACGTCCCTGATGAGAAGAGCATGATATATCAGTTCAGGGGTGGTCTCAGAGAAGATATTCAGCTCGCTCTTGTTCTCTTTGAGCCCTTGAGATACGATGAGTTCTACAACATGGCACTGAAGCAAGAGGCTGCTCAGTTGAGGTGTGATGCTTCCAAGAAGCGAGTCAGAGATGTTACTCCGTCTTCCTCTACTCAAGTGGCCAAGAAGCAGAAGTTTTCGCTTCCTCCTCCTCCGTTCCGTCAGCCGTATCAGCAGAAGAGTAAAGGTGGCAGTGGTTCTTCCCACCCACCCAACCCTGGCTTTCAGAACAAGACTTCGTCTCAAGCTCCAAGATCCAGTGCTCCATATCACTGTCCGCTTTCAGAGGTCACGTGCAGCAAGTGCCAACAGAAGGGTCACTATGCCAACAAGTTTTTCAACCAGAGGCGTCTTCCTCCTCCTCCTCCTGTTAGATCGGCAAGTACAGCTATGGTCAAGCATAACCCCAAGTCTGCCAAGGTCAACTTGATGAATGCAGCTCAGGCAGAGGACTCGTCAGATGTGATCATGGGTAACCTTCCTGTTAATGATATTCCTGCAAAAGTTCTTTTTGACACGGGTGCATCGCATTGTTTCATCTCGAGGCCATTTGTTTCTAAGCATGAGTTGCCTTTGCAAGATTTGCCTAGACAGTTATCTGTTGTTTCTCCGGGTAAATTCATGAATGCAAGCGCTATTGCCCCAGATGTTTCTATCACATTGGGTGATTACAAGTTTCTCTCTTCTCCGGTGGTTCTTGGTAACTCGGATATTGATCTTATTATCGGAATGGATTGGCTTTCTAAACACAAGGCTCAGCTTGATTGTGCAGCTAGGCAGATTCAATTGACTCATTCGTCTGAGGATGTAATTTTCTTTGCCGCTCATGATGATACCATTCGTCTGTTTTCTCTCAATGAGAAGGGTGAATTGGATGCCATCTCTCAAATTCCAGTCGTTTGCGAATATCAAGACGTCTTTCCAGAAGAGCTCCCAGGAATGCCTCCGCACCGGCCAGTTGAATTCGTTATTGATCTTGAGCTCGGCACGGAACCTGTGTGCAAACGTCCTTACAAGCTCGGACCTGAAGAGTTGAAGGAGCTGAAGAAGCAACTCGATATGCAATAGAAAATGGGTCTTATCCGGCCTAGTTCTTCTCCGTGGGGTTGTGGTGTTCTTTTTGTGAAGAAGAAGGATGGAACGGACAGACTTTGTGTTGATTACCGTCCAGTGAATAAGAAGACCATCAAGAACAAATACCCACTTCCCAACATCAATGAGCTGTTCGAACAACTCAAAGGTGCCCAAGTATTCTCCAAGCTTGATCTCCGTATGGGTTATCACCAGATTCGCATTCCTGAAGAAGATATTCCCAAGACAACATTCAGAACAAGCTTTGGTTCATATGAATACACTGTCATGTCTTTTGGCCTCGCCAACGCTCCTCCGACGTTCTCTCGCATGATGAACTTCATCTTCAATGCCTACACCAATGACTTCGTTTTGGTCTATCTCGACGACATTCTGGTTTTCTCGAAGAACAAGGAAGATCATGCCAAACACTTGCGTTTGGTTCTTGATAAGCTCAGGGAACATCAGTTCTACGCCAAGTTCTCCAAGTGTGAATTTTGGCTTGATGAGGTTCTTTATCTTGGTCATATCATCTCTGCCAAGGGCATTGCCGTGAATCCTGAGAAGGTGTCTGCAATTGTGAATTGGGAACCTCCTCAGAACGTGAAGCAACTCTGCAGTTTTCTCGGTCTCGCAAGCTATTGCCGAAGATTCGTTGAAAACTTTTCTAAGATCGCAAAGCCTCTCTCAAATCTTCTTCAGAAGCACGTCAAGTACGTTTGGTCTCCGGAGTGTGATATTGCTTTCAACACTTTGAAAGAGAAATTGATCACTGCTCCAGTTCTGACTCCGCCTGATGAATCCAAACCGTACGAGGTCTTTTGTGATGCCTCTCTCCAAGGTCTTGGCGCAGTATTGATGCAAGAGAAGAAAGTTGTTGCTTATACATCTCGCCAGTTGAAGCCTAATGAGAAGAACTACCCCACTCATGATCTCGAGTTGGCGGCAGTTGTGCATGCTCTTTTGACTTGGAGACATCTTCTATTGGGAAGAAAAGTGGACATTTTCACTGATCACAAGAGTCTCAAGTACATCTTCACTCAGTCTAATCTCAACCTCAGGCAAACTCGATGGGTCGAAATGATTCAAGAGTATAATCCGAGTATTGAGTACACTCCAGGCAAGGCTAATGTGATTGCTGACGCTTTGAGCAGGAAGGCTTACTACAACAGTCTGATTCTTAAGCCTTATCAACCAGAGCTTTGTGAAGCTTTCCGCAAACTTAATCTGCTAGTTGTTCCTCAAGGTTTCCTCGCCAACCTTCAAGTCTCTCCTACCTTAGAAGACCAGATTCGCCAAGCCCAGCTTCTTGATGCTATGGTGAAAAAGGTGAAGATTGGGATTGCTAAGAGCCAGTCCAAGTACAAGTGCTACCGCCTTGATGACAAGGACACTCTCTTCTTCGAGGATCGTATTGTTGTACCCAAAGGTGACCTCCGTAAAGTGATCATGAACGAGGCTCACAATTCTCTCCTCTCCATCCACCCTAGGAGCACGAAGATGTATCAGGACCTCAAGCAAGCTTATTGGTGGACTCGAATGAAGCGCGAGATCGCTCAATTCGTGAATGAATGTGATGTCTGCAGAAGAGTGAAGGCAGAACACCAAAGGCCAGCAAGTCTTCTCCAACCTCTTGCCATTCCAGAATGGAAGTTTGACCACATTGAAATGGACTTCGTGACTGGGTTTCCAAAGTCCAAGCGTGGCAATGATGCTATATTTGTTGTCATCGACAAACTCACCAAAGTAGCTCATTTTCTGCCTATCAAAGAGTCGATCACTGTAGCTCAATTGGCGGAACTCTATACCTCTCGCATTGTCTCTCTGCACGGTATTCCTCAAGTGATCTCTTCAGACCGTGGCAGCATCTTTACCTCGAAGTTTTGGGATTCTTTTCAGAAGGCGATGGGCACTAACATCCGCTTCAGCACAGCTTTCCATCCTCAAACAAGCGGTCAAGTCAAGCGTGTCAACCAGATTCTTGAAGATATGCTCAGGGCTTGTGTGATCTCCTTCGGCATGAAGTGGGAGGATTGTCTTCCTTATGCTGAATTCTCCTACAACAACAGTTTTCAAGCAAGTTCGGGCAAGGCCCCTTTTGAAATTCTGTATGGCAGGAAGTGCCGTACCCCTCTCAACTAGTCTGAAACCGGTGAACGTCAGCTTTTGGGTAATGACTTAATCACAGAGGCACAAGAAATGTGCAAAGTCATTCGTGATAACCTCAAAGCAGCCCAATCCCGTCAGAAGAGCTACTATGATAGTAAGCACCGTGATTTGGCTTTCGAGATCGGAGATCATGTTTACCTCCGTGTCTCTCCTATGAAAGGTACTCGTCGCTTCGGTATCAAAGGGAAGCTTGCCCCTAGATACGTGGGACCTTTCAAGATTGTCAGCAAGAGAGGCGACCTCGCCTATCAACTCGAGCTTCCTTCAAACTTTGCAAATGTTCATCACGTGTTCCATGTCTCTCAGCTTCGAAAGTGCTTCAAGACTCCTGACCGCACCGTCAACTTCGAGGACATTGAGCTCCAAGAAGATCTCTCTTATCGTGAGCACCCAGTTGCTATTCTTGAAGAGACTGAACGCAAGACTCGCAACAAGTCAATCAAATTTCTCAAAGTCAAGTGGTCACACCATTCCGACCGTGAAGCTACCTGGGAACGCGAGGATCACCTCCGTTCTGAGTACCCAGCGTTCTTTCAGTCCTAGATCTCGGGACGAGATCCTTTTGTAGTGGTGGAGTGTTGTAACACCCCGGATGTAACTTTCCCTATTTGTACTCCAACTCTTGCCGTTTCCGGCGTTAAGTTATATTTATTTCCTCGGGTTCGGGTTTTTGTCTTCGTGTGTTGTTGTCGTTGTCATGCATCTCATATCATGTCATCATGTGCATTGCATTTGCATACGTGTTCGTCTCATGCATTTGAGCATTTTCCCCGTTGTCCGTTTTGCATTCCGGCGCTTCGTTCTTCTCCGGCAGCCATTTCTAGATTTCTTTCGTGTGTGGGGATTAAACATTTCCGGATTGACCGAAACTTGCCAAGCGGCCTTGGTTTACTACTGGTAAACCGCCTGTCAAGTTTCGTACCATTTGGACTTCGTTTGATACTCCAACGGTTAACCGAGGGACCGAAAAGGGCCTCGTGTGTGTCGCAGCCCAACACCCCTCCATTTTGGCCCAAAACCCACCAAACTCTCCTCCATGTCCTAGAGCGTTCGATCACGATTGCGTGGCCGAAAACCTCACCTCATTTGGACTCTCGTAGCTCCCCCTATGCCTATATATACACCCCCATTCCAAATTCGCGGTTCCTCTCCCCCCTAACCCTAAAAATTCCCAGATCCGCCGCTCCGGACGTGTCCGGGCGGAGCCGGACAACGTCCGCCGCCATCGCTGCCCAACCGGGACGCGCCACGTGGCGCCCGGCGCCCGCCACCGCCGCGGCCCGCAGGGGCCCGAGGCCGCCCTCCCGCGCCGCCTCCCTCCTCCAGCCCGGCGTCGCCCCTCCGCCGCGCTGCCGCAGCTCGCCCTCGCCGGCCGAGCCCGCCGCGCTGCCCCATGCCGAGCCAGCCGCGCCGCCCGCCGCCGCCTCCCGCTGCCGCCTCCCGGCCGCGCCGCCCGCCGCCGGCGACCACCCCGGCCGCCTCCTCCACGCCAGCCCGCCGGCGAGCGCCGGATCCGCCGGTGAACAGTGCGCGAGATCCGATCTGGTTCGCAGCTACAGTAACCCTAGATCTAGGTCATTTTTTTCCTAAGTCCTGAAATCTGCAGATCCAAGTGCCTCTGTTTGGGGCCCCGTAACTTTGCAGCCATAGCTACGATTCATGCATATAGCATACCAAATGTTCATCTCAGAGAGTACATCATTTCATTCCATTGCATCATTTTCATTTGAGCTCATCTTGATGCCCGAAATGCTGTTAGAAGAGGGCTACTTGAGTTAATTGTCAGATCCGTTACTTCGTTTAGCACTTTTGTCATTTTTGCCATGATTAATGTGTGCATGATATGCCCGTGAGTTCTTCATATGTTTTGTTAAGGGTTTTGTCATCTATCCAGAGGTGCGACCCATGTATTTTTAGGATGTGTGTGGTGACTTTTGCAAGCTTGCGAAGTGAGGCACCCGGAAATTCTGTTTTCAGGGACTTAGTGATTTCACTAAGTCCTGGGATTGTTTATCTCATGTTGCCATATGTTCTTGTTGTTTCCTAGTGATCCGTGCCTCTTTTGAGGATGACCAGTAAGGGAGTTTTGTTAATATTGTAGTGCTCTATCCATCCATGTCTTTGTTTGCAATTATGGAGCACCCTAGCTTGAGTCAATCGAGCTCTACTTTTGCTACTTTGTGAATCTGGGCAGATCGTCAACTTGTTTGCGATTTTGCCGATGTTATTGTAGTTGATCCGTGCATGCTATGCTATTGTTCCTGCCATGTCTAGCTTTTATTTTGTGCCTTCTTAAGGGATGTATGCTTTCCTTGCCATGACTTGCACCGTGGTGAGTGCATCGAGCTCGTAAACATGCCTTCGTGAGTTATGTTTCAGCATGTCCCAGTTTTCACCAAGTCTGAAAACTGATTATGTTTTTGCTATGTTCGTGTGCTTGTTAGTATATTTTGTGATCCCTTTTGGCTCAAGGTCACTAAGGGACTTTTGTTAAGCTTGTTGAGTAGCTCCATGACATGTCTTTCTTTGTCATGTTCAGGTCCTGTAGCATGTAGTTTTGTTGCTCCGAAGAGGGCTATATGATCTGAAATTCCAGACAAGTGTTAATTTCACTAAGTCTGAGATCTGTCTTACCATTTGCGTGTTTTCCATGATTGTTTGAACCTCCTAATGGAAGAATTGGCCGTAGCTCAGGGCTAGACTTTTGTTAAGCATCTTGTGTGCATCCCTGCCATGTATTTTGTTGTCATGTTTGGGTGCTGTAGCATGTTCATCTCATTGTATTTAGATGCCGACTTGCTGTAAATCGCAGACCGGTGTCATTTTTGAATCGCTTGCCATTTCCAAACCGTAACTCCGATTCAGGCGTTCTTTATATCGTTTTCAAGCGATTTCATCTCATCTTTCTACTGGAACCCTTCGAATTCCAAGTTGAGGCCAGGTTCATGCATTTCCTGTCATATCTTGCATTTTGCATCCCGCATCGCATCCCGCATAACATATCTTCATTTCATCATATTGCTTGGTCTTGCACGTGGTTGATTGTATCCTTGTTGCTTGTATGTCTTGTTTGGGTAGAGCCGGGAGACGAGTTCGCTAACGAGGAGCCCGTTGAGTTTGCTTTTGAGGATCCAGTCAACTCTGACAACTGTGCAGGCAAGATGATCATACCCTCGAAATCATTACTATCTTTGCTATGCTAGTTTGCTCGCTCTTTTGCTATGCCATTGCTACGATGCCTACCACTTGCTTGCAAGCCTCCCAAATTGCCATGTCAAACCTCTAACCCACCATTGTCCTAGCAAACTGTTGATTGGCTATGTTACCGCTTTGCTCAGCCCCTCTTATAGCGTTGCTAGTTGCAGGTGAAGATTGGAGGCCGTTCCTTGTTGGAACATCTTTTATTTACTTGTTGGGATATCATTATTATCTTGTTATCTTAATGCATCTATATACTTGGTAAAGGGTGGAAGGCTCGGCCTCTCGCCTAGTGTTTTGTTCCACTCTTGCCGCCCTAGTTTCCGTCATATCGGTGTTATGTTCCCGGATTTTTTGCGTTCCTTACGCGGTTGGGTTATAATGGGAGCCCCTTGATATTTCGCCTTGATTAAAGCTTTTCCAGCAATTCCCAACCTTGGTCTTACCATTTGCCACCTAGCCTTTTCTTTCCCTTGGGTTCTGCAGACTCAAGGGTCATCTTATTTTATCCCCCCCCGGGCCAGTGCTCCTCTGAGTGTTGGTCCCACCGAGCGATGTCCGAGGCTACCAGGGGCAACTCTGGGCTGGCCTACCCGACGTCTGGCTCATCTGAGTGTGCCCTGAGAAAGAGATATGTGCAGCTCCTATCGGGATTTTTCGGCACATTCGGGCGGTGTTGCTGGTCTTGTTTTAACCTGTCGAAGTGTCTTGAATTACCGAGATACCGAGTCTGATCGGAATGTCTTGGGAGGAGGTCTATTCCTTCGTTGACCGTGAGAGCTTGTCATGGGCTAAGTTGGGACTCCCCTGCAGGGATTGAACTTTTGAAAGCCGTGCCCGCGGTTATGGGCAGATGGGAATTTGTTAATGTCCGGTTGTAGATAACCTGAACCTTAACTTAATTAAAATGTATCAACTGAGTGTGTTACCGTGATGGCCTCTTCTCGGCAGAGTCCGGGAAGTGGACACGGTGTTGGAGTAATGTTTGCGCAGGTTGCTCTCTAGTTTCTCGCTCGCGCCTTGCCTCCTCTTCTCGCTCTCCTTTGCGAATAAGCTAGCCACCAGATTTGCTAGTCGCTTGCTGCAGCTCCACTCATATTTTACCTTGCCATGCCTATAAGCTTAAATAGTCTTGATCGCGAGGGTGCGAGATTGCTGAGTCCCTGTGGCTCACAGATTACTATTACACCAGATGCAGGGCCCGATGATTCCGCTCCAGGGGACGCGTATGAGCTCAAGTGGGAGTTCGACGAAGACTCTCAACGATTCTATGTTTCCTTTCCCGATGATCAGTAGTGGTGCCCAGTTGGGGGTGAACGGGACCGTGTCGCATGTTGGGTTCTCTTTAATTTTTGCGCCGTAGTCGGGCCATGAGTGTTTGGATGATATAATGTTATTTATGTACTTGATTGACGTGGCGAGTTTAAGCCAACTATGTTATCTCCCCTTTATTATTTAAACTACATGGGATGTTGTGAAGATTGCCTAACTTGCGACATATGCCTTCAATGCGATTATGCCTCTAAGTCGTGCCTTGACACGTGGGAGGTATAGTCGCATCGAGGGTGTTACATACCATTTGCCACCTAGCCTTTTCTTTCCCTTGGATCGGCCGGCTCAAGGGTCATCATATTTTAACCCCCCCGGGACAATGCTTCTCTAAGTGTTGGTCCAAACTGAGCGATGTCCGAGGCTACCAGGGGCAACTCTGGGCTGGCTTACCCGACATCTTGCTCATCCAGTGTGCCCTGAGAACTAGATATGTGCAGCTCCTATCGGGATTTGTCGGCACATCTGGGTGGCTTTGCTGGTCTTGTTTTACCATTGTCGAGGTGTCTTGTAACCAAGATTCCGAGCCTGATCGGGTCTTCCCGCTAGAAGGAATATCCTTCGTTGACCATGAGAGCTTGTGATGGGCTAAGTTGGGACACCCCTCCAGGGATTTCAACTTTCGAAAGCCGTGCCCGCGGTTATGGGCAGATGGGAATTTGTTAATGCCCGGTTGTAGAAAACCTGAAGTTGATCTTAATTAAAATACATCTACCGCGTGTGTAACCGTGATGGTCTCTTCTCGGTGGAGTCCGGGAAGTGAACACGGTGTTGGAGTAATGCTTGACGTAGGTTGTTCTAGGATCAATTCTTGATCATAGTTGTTTGACTGTGCTTTTGCTTTCTCTTCTCGCTCTCATCTGCGTATGTTAGCCACCAAATGTGCTTGTCGCTTGCTGCAGCTCCACCTCATACTTTTACCTTACCCATAAGCTTAAATAGTCTTGATCGCGAGGGTGTGAGATTGCTGAGTCCCCGTGACTCACAGATACTTCCAAAACCAGATTGCAGGTGCCGTTGAACTGTGCAGATGACGCAACCAAGCTCAAGGAGGAGCTCTATGAAGATCGTGTTCGTAGTCTTGTTTCCTTTCCAGTTGATCAGTAGTGGAGCCCAGTAGGGGTCGATCGGGGACCTTGTCGCATTTGGGGTTGTACTTTATTTTGGTTCCGTAGTCGGACCCTGATTGTAATTGGATGTTGTAATGCTATTCATGTATTGTGTGACGTGGCGATTGTAAGCCAACTATGTATCCCTTTCCCTTATGTATTACATGGGTTGTGTGAAGATTACCTCACTTGAGACATTGCTTTCAATGCGGTTATGCCTCTAAGTCGTGCTTCGACACGTGGGAGATATAGCCGCATCGAGGGCGTTACAATTTGGTTGTTCATCTACCTGATGAGGCACTACTTAGAGGTCCAGTACAGTATGGCTGGATGTACCCTATAGAAAGGCGGCTAGGCACTTTCAAGGGCTATGTTAGGAACAGAGCTAGACCCGAGGGTTCCATTGCAGAGGCCTACATTGCTACAGAAGCGCTGACATTCTACTCAAAATAGATTGAAATAGCTGATCAGCTTAGCAAAGAGGTGGGTGAAGACAATCCCGGGCACAATGTTTTTGATTATTCTGTTCGAGTTACAGGGAAGAGTCGACAAGAGGACAAACCTAAAGATTTGGACAAAATGGTTTGGTATGTGTTGAATAACTGTCCTGAGATACTAACTTATATCAAGTAAGTGCAGTATTGCAGCTTATACATCGTAATCTACTAAACTTGTAGCACATTCTTATATATTTAGATGTTTGACGTGATCACTATGTTGTGCAGCATCTACAAAGAGGAGTTACTACCGCAAAATCCAAGAAACATTGACAAACTGGTTATGGCAGGATTTGTGAAATGGTTCAAGAACCATGTAAGATTTTGAAGTGCACTGTCAGTCTTTTTAGTATATTGAGTACATAAGATGATCAGCTTGTCTATTTTCTAACCATAGGTTAAGAAGATGCGGGAGGATGGGCAAGCAGTTGATGATGCCCTTTACTCACTAGCAATGGGTCCTGATACTCGGGTAAGACATTATGAATCTTGCGTTGTTGGAGATGTGTGCTACAACACCCTTGCACGAGACGAAGGCAGGAAGACACAAAACAGTGCCATCATGAGCATGGATACATATGACAAAGAGACAACTGAAATGTATGCTAACATAACAGACATTGTTCAGTTGCAGTATATCTCCTGTTTCGAGGATCATCGGTGTGTGGTTCTGTTGTGCTGTCGTTGGTATAACCTGTTTTCCAGGATCGCAAAACCCAGAGCTGATGATTATTTCAAATCCATCAATGTCAAGGCGGCGTACCAGACCAATGAGCCTTTTATTTTGGCAAATCAAGCAACACGTATATTTTTCTTGGAAGACACATTTGCACGTAGCGATGACTGGAGAGTATTCCAAAGGTTTGAGCAAAGGAATTCGTTTAATGAAGTTGCACAACAAGATGATGCTTACACTGTTCCTGATGTACAAGATAACACAGATGTTCCTAATATCTTTGAGAACCATCACGTCAATGACGCCGGCAAAAAGAATGCATGTCGTGCTGTGGACATACAAGAGTTGATCAAGAAGAAGCCAAGGTTCAAGGACGTTGAGGACGAAGAAGAAGATGACACCATGGGGAATTACGATTCAGACTGATACACATGGTGAAGATGTTGACGCTGCTGCTGCGGATGATGATTACATTGCTTTTGTCGTATTTTCCTGTCAGAAGACATTTTTTTATCTATTATGTGAAATTGTGTTTGCTATGACAACTGAAACCTGATGAACATTTTGTTTAGTATTTTGCTGTGAGAACATCACTTGTTATGTATGCTGATTTGTGTTTGGTGATTGTATGACAACTAAAACATGATGACATTGTTGTTTAGTTGTACTCATATTTGGCTGTGAAACTTGAATTTGATGACATAGTTTGCTGTTGGACTGCAATTTTCTCGACGTCTTCGAATTAGAACAAAGCTGACCCAACAGGGCCTCTGCTATTTATTTATTTATATGAGCAAAAGGGGATACCCCCTGATTTCCGTTAATAGAAATCATTAGATGTTCACAACACTACGCCCAGCCTTCTACACAGGTTTCATTCATTACTAGTTTCAGTAAAGTGCTCATGTCGCAGCCACTGAATACATCACGAGTGCTACATACACTGCAAATAAAGAGACAATCGTCCTACGGAGCACATCGATTTTGCCCATTATCTTCACAAGCTCTTTCATCTCCTCATTGTTGTCAAGGCCGTTCAGCAGTTGTTGCTTGGCCATGATCAGAGGAACTACATCTTTAACCTGCTGCTCTGCATCTTCCTCTTCTGCCGTTCCTTCAGTTACTTGTCCAACACCCCATCCTGCTGGTACTGGGATTCCTCGGCTAACCAAATAATCAGCGTAGTTTCATTCCCCCACATAAGCAACTTCCCAGAAATACAAATCACACGAATCTTCCCTTTTCTGCACGAATCAAATTGGAAGATCATCAACCAAACTATTAAAAAAATTAGCAACTGAAAGTAGAAGGAAGGCACTTAAACATATTATTACCCCATGATTCGGGAATTTGTAGAAGACTCGGCCAGGGTTTCGGATTGTGGTTGAGACGTGACGGATGACTCCGCATGATTTGTAGTAGTGGCACCACACCAACGGCAGCGGGTTGCGGTGAGCAATCGGCTGCGGTGCGCGTGCCAACGGCGGTGTGATGAGACCCACAAGCGATGGTACGGGAGGCGACTTGGCGCATATCTGGTTGTTGCCTGCTAAAGAGCAGGTGGACGAGCAGCCAGCGGACATGGTTGCTGCGGCCAGAGCTTCTGATGCTAGGCAGAGTAAGTAGAGAAGAGGATAAGAGAATGTTGGATATGTCAGTTTCATTACTTGCAGAGTAGCATAGCACCATATATAGTCATAGTCTAGGTTTGGATTCGAACCAGCTACAGGAGCACGTCTTTATTTGTTCCTAGGACAAAATTGAGAGTTCCTAGGACTCGAACCCAAGACCTCTTGGTTCAAAACCAAGGGTGCTAGTCACTTATGTGGCGAATGTTCCCTGTGAGGAGGACGGCAGACGAACGCATTTTCCTCGCAGTTTTCTTCCTATATATAAAAAAGTATGCTACTTGGTGTCCGCTTAGTCAACAAACGATTGTGCCAACCTTGACCATTGGATTGACACTCAACGTCTGTCGTGTTTCTTCAGTCTCTTCTTCCTCGAGCCGCCAAAGCCAAACCAGCACTGGTGGGACCGCCTGCTCCCGCCTCCCACGGCTGGCTGTGATCTTTCCCGACTCCTGTTCGTTCCCGTCCGAGGCCTCACCATCGTCCTCTGCCTTGGTTCGCTCGCCACGGCTCCACCCTCCGATGTTGTCAACATCGTCAACAACCGAGAGGAATAAGGAGATGACTGTACATGGTGAGGATGACAGTAGGGACCCAGCAGCGCGCGCAGTAATTTTGTTTTTTGGGGATGGAGAAGGGTATCAACTGGGTTGTGCGGGACCCATGGCCCGTCTAGCCCAGGCTTTTATTTCATATGTTTAGCACATGACCGGCCCAGTTTGTTTTTTTCCTTTCTGAAAATGGCTAGCCATCTATTTTGTTTTTTGTAGAATAACCAACGTAGGCCTACTTGCTTTTCTACGCCCTGCTGGGCCGGAAATCTTTCAAGATGAGGAGGGATGCATTTTGCCCAGAAAATGGGCTATAAGTAATAAGAAATGGGCTATAAGTAATAATAAATGGGTTGTAAAATGAAAAAATACAGCAAACAGGCAATTAGTTCCAAAATACTATTTTCTTTCGGATTTTGATATTTTAAATTTCATTGTTTTTGTGCGGGTAAAATTTCATTGAATTTAAATTAGGGTATATTCAGATTTAAAATTAATTTGAATCTGGCTAGAAATTTCGGTATGTATGCTGTTTGAAACAGATTTGGAGGCTGACTTGTGGGTCTACTAGGTTGACGTGTACTTTGGCTTTGTCAACTTAGTCCACAAATGATTCTTGCAGCAGTGACTGTTGGATGTTAATCCAACGGCCGTGCTGCTTCTTCAATATCTGATCTTCTTGCTCCAACCACCCAAACCAGCTTCGGTGGGACTGCCTGCTCCCGCCTCTCGTGGCCGGCTATGCTGCTGCACAGGCCGCACGGCCCCACCCTACTTCATTGCTGGCCAGGCTATTCCTCTACTCACCCACACCTCCTGTTATTTTCGGGCGACGGCAGCCGGACCAGTAAAACCTCGGACTCCCCACCGTGTGGGCAACCATTGCCGAGTCTTCCCTGGTTCCGTGTCGTTCCTTTCCTAGGCCTCGCCGTCGTCCCCCGCCATGGTGCTCTCGGCACGGCCTGGTCAACATGGTCAATGAACGACATCCATCGGCCGTGGATTGTACGCGCAAAATAATGATTCCTCCACCTGGTAGCTGGGACCCACCAGGTATATCTTCGCACGCAAGGAAGTTCCTCCTTATTACACAAAAAAATGAATACCCCCCTGCTAGCTGGGACCCACCATAGTGGGAGGATGACTTGTGGGCCAACTAAGTTGACGGGGACGGAGGGCTTTGTCAACTTATTCAATATGAACGATTCTAGCTCCAGTGACTGTACGATGTCCATCCAACGGCCGTAGTGCTTCTTCAACCTCTGGTCTTCTTGCTCCAGCCGCCCAAAGCAGCACCGGTCGTGCCGCATGCTCCTGCCTCCCGTGATAGGCTGTGCTGCCGTGGAGGCCTCACCGCCTCCTAATATTCCCACCGCTGGCCAGGCCTTGCGGCGATAGCAGCCTCACGCCGCAGCCGAACCAGTGAACCCTTGTACTCCTCTCCGTGCGGGCTTCCACTGCTGCGTCTTCCCTGGCTCCGCGTCGTCCCCTTCCTAGGCCTTGCCGTCGTCCACTGCCGTGGTGCTCTCGGGGCGGCCTGGTGAACGTGGTCAAGGAACGACTTCCATCAGATGTGGACTGTACGTGGAGAGACTGACAACTGGGTCCACGGCCGCAGCAAGGAAGTGCCTCCTTATTACACGGAAAATAATGATCTCCACCTGACAGCTGGGACCCACCGGACGGGCCACTTTATTTCGCAAAAAAAAACGTTCCCCCCTGACTGATGGGACCCACCAGCTACATCTTCGCACGCAAGGAAGTGCGTCCGGGCAAAAAAACGATTCACCCCCTGACTACTGGGACCCACCAGCTACATCTTCGCAGGCAAGGAAGTGCCTGACAGTCGGCACCCACCTGGTCGAAGCGTACGTAGCGTTGTCATTCTGGTCGCGAACGTGTACATACATATATACTAGTGGATGTAGAGGCATGCACATGGCGTAGTAGAGGCGCGTATGTGTCGTAGTAGAGGCGCGCACGTAGCATGTACACGTACGTACAGCGGCCAAGGTGCAAGAAAGAAAATACGGCCACGTATGTGTACATACGGGCGGGGTCTTGAACGCCTACTCGCGCATACGGATGGCCAGGGCTCGTGTACATGGCTGGGTCAGAATGGAGAAACAGCTTCGTCGTGTTCATGGGGAGGCAACGGAATGCGTCGTGTTCATGGGGAGGCAACGGAATGCGTCGTGTTCATCGGGAGGCAACGGAATGCATGGAAGCCAACCGGCTGGGTCGGAACGGAATGCGTGGTCGTGTTCATCGGGAGGGCTTGGACGGAACTGTCAGGACCCTGATTCCAAGTCACATCGATCTAGCCGGTAACACCTCATATCACTTTGCGGCCTCACGCACGGTATTCCCACGGGTGTCGCCTTACCATGGCCCGGGACCGTTTGCGCCTTTCGGCTCACGTATATGATAGTGTCGCAAGCATCCATATGACAGAGAACCCGGGCCGACATGACTAGTCGTGAACCCGAAGTGGCACTAACTTACGGGGACAAGCATACATGAATCAACATCGATCTTGTCGGTCAGCAGCGTGTGAATCCGAGCTGTAGCTCTGGGCTAACAGGACTCTGGTGAACCGGGCTGTAGCAGGCTAGGCAGGACTCTGGATGTCACCGCGTGACATTTCCCCGAAGGGACAGACACATGAACGAAGTGAATCACATGCCGGCCAATCAAGTGTTCCGGAGCAGTAGTGCTGGGCTAGCAGGACTCCGGTGAACCGGGCCATAGCAGACTACTATGGCTCATGGAAGCACAAGACTACATTTCCCCATAAGAGAGGCTACCAAGGATAAACAACTAGGTTGTCGGATCCCACACATACCAAGCATTTCAATCATACACACAATATGCTCGATATGTGTAACTACAACATGGCATCACAACAAAACTCTACGACTTAAAGTATTTATTCAATAGGCTCCGAGGAGCGAGATATTACAAACATGGGTCTCATGACCCAACATACAGAGCATACAAGCAACAAGCACATGCGGAATCTTAACTTGTCTGAGTACAGACAACTAAAAATGAAGAAGGCTGAGGAGCCTGACTATCTACAAGACCCTCCCAAGGGTACAAGATTGTAGCTGAGGTAACGAGCTAAACGTCAAAGTCCAAGCGAAACTACTAGTGAGACTGAAGTCTCTCTGCAAAAACATAAATTAAGCAAACGTGGTGTAGATGTACCCAGCAAGACTTACATCAGAACTAACTACATATGCATCGGTATCATCAAAGGGGTGGTGGAGTTTAACTGCAGCAAGCAAGCTTTGACTCGGTGGCTATCCTGAACTACGACTACAAATAACTATTTGAGGTGGCGCACACGAGTCCACATATTCACCATATAAATACACCACTATGGATCCACTCCCGTCTCCCTACGAGAACGCCATCCATAGCACTCACGCTTATCTTGCTCATTTTAGAGTATCCACTTTCACTTGTCTATGAACTATGCAAGGGGTCCAAGTTTCCATATCCGAGGAATCCGGCTATTCAAATAGATAATGATAACCCTGCAGGGGTGTACTTCTTCGCACATGCTCTCGCCACTTACCACAATGTACACGTTGTGTATCTCAGCAACCTTCAAGCGGAAGCCTGGTGAGGGAGTCGGCCACGACCTGACTAACCACACAAGTCTCTAGTCCGGGTTTATCGCCTATTCGGGTTCCATCCGCAAGGAGATCCGGCCGGGGTGTCGCTCACGGCCCCAAATGATGTGAGCAGGGTTCCCAAGCCCACCATCCGGGTGCCACTTGGTACACCGTGCACTGTGCCTAGTCTGTCCCAAGCCCACCTGTACCGGGTGCCACTTGGTAGACTACTAACACAACCTACAAACACCAGAAACTAGTTGCAACACCTGGACAAAGATCAGGTTGATTAATAAGTCGAGAGAGCTTGGAGCTCCAGGAGCCCAATGTGTGGTAGTAACTGTTCATGGATCACAAACACAGAACTTAGTTCCTAAGGACGGCTGCAATGAGACAACCCACCATGTACTCCTACATGGCCTCTCACCGCTACCTTTACCAAATCGTGTTCACCACTTAGCTTACAACAGTAGGACATGTTCACAACTTTCCAATTCATCCCCGATGAATCAGACCTGACACAACTCTAAGCAATAGCAAGCATGAAAAACAAGCATGAATGACTAGGCACATCAAGGCTTAAACAACTCCTACTCATGCTAGTGGGTTTCATCTATTTACTTTGGCAATGACAGGTCAGGCAGAGGAAAGGGGTTCAACTACCGCAGCATGTAACAGTTGCATCGTTGTTGTCCTAATGCAGTAAAAGAGAGCAGGAGCGAGAGAGTGGGATTGTATCGGAATGAACAAGGGGGTTTTGCTTGCCTGGCATTTCTGAAGATAGTAGTTCTTCATCGGTGTCATCGAACTCATCATCGAAACGTACGTCTACCGAGGGAGAACAAATACCGGCAACAGAGAGGAAACACAATCAATGCGATGCACAATATGATGCATGATCATGACATGGTAGTATGCAGTTATTTGGGCTAATGCAACAGGAAGTCATTTTGGTTGAAGAGGAATTCAAAGCTAGATCAAATTCCAACTCCAAATCTATTATCAAATTTGTCCTAATCATATTTCATCCTAAACAGTGAGGTTAACTTGCTCAAACATGCATGAAAACAGTACAGATGGATAGATTGGATTTTTCTGATCATTTTTCATATATAATTTATTTCATTTGGAGCTATAGATTAATTTCTATGATATTTCAAAGTTTGCAACATTTTATGAAATTTCCAACTCATTTTTGAATTAGAAATATTCCAGAAAATGTTTATTGCGTCAGCTCTAGGTCATGCTGATGTCAGCTGGTCAACGGGGCCAGTCCAGGTCAAACCTGACGTGCGGGGTCCACATGTCAGTGATACAACTAACTAACTCTCTTAATTAGTGCTAAGTTAAATACAAACCTAACTTAATTAGGGCATGGGCCCACATGTCAGTTATACAGAGTTTAGTTAGCGAGGTGATTAACCTCTAACAGTGGTAATTAGCACTAACTAAAACCTAAACTAACTCTGGTCAGCGGCCGGCCCCACATGTCATCGACACAGGGGGGGCCAGTCGTGGTCAAGTGGGTCAAACCCACCGGCGTTCTGCCGCCGGCGAGGCCTGATGCGGCGGTGGGCTTCGGATTTGGTCCTTCGTTGACCAAATCGACTGCGGAGAAGCGCTACGTGCAGCTAGGCATGCGCCGCATCCAAAGCTGCTAGTGGCTGGACGCGGGGAGGCCGGAAACAACGCCGGCGACGACCTTGGCAGGTGCCGGAGCTCGGGTGAGCTCGGGGTCGTCGCTGTGACGGCCGTGGTGGCTCGTGTGGGGCACCTACGTGCACTACGCAGCACGGGGAGGAATTTGGGCATGATGGTCGGACCATTAGATGGCCGGAGACACGTCAGCGGCGAGCACAGGCGGCGGTGCATGCGGGCGAGCTCGAGGCGGCACGTACAGTGCACGAGAGCGAGAACGGGAAGGGGAGAAGGGTCAGTGGCTCACTACGAGTGCAGGGGAGCGAATGGCGAGCTTGGGGAGGGACTGGTGACGACGGGAGCTCGCCGGCGATCTCGGTTGTCCGCGGTTGAAAACGACGACGGCGAAGTCGAAGCAGGGCATCCCCGGTTGCATCGCTTGACGATGACGAAGCAGGGGACGGGTCGGAGCACTAGGACACATCAGCGAGGCGAGGGGAGCACGGTGGCTGCGGCTACGGCGAACGGCAGCGTCGGCTGCGCTCGGTGAGGTGGGGATCAGCGAGGGAGAGAGCAGGGGGAGAGTTAGAGAGGTTGGGCGGATCGGGACGACACCGGGGCGTTCACCCACGCGTCTAGGGGCTCGACGGCAAGCAGGAGGTGGTCGGGCGTGTGGCTGCGCGCGCCGGGCACGCGCCCTCGCCTACTGGCGCAAGGAGGAAGGCGACAGGGAGCCCGGGTGGGCTGGGCCAGCGAGCTGGGCCGCCAGGTGAGTAGGCCCAGGTTGGCTTTTCTCTCTCTCTCTTTATTCTGTTTTTGCTTTTCTATTTTTTGCAGTTTGTTTGCGATTTAGTTTTAACACCAAATCAACTTTAAACTTCATGAAAATAATTGTGATAGCTAAGTGGACTTATCCAAAGCCACACAACAATTTTCAGAATTATTGAACATATATTTACTATATAATAGATATATATCGAATTCAAATAGTTATTGAATTAATTTCAAATGCCCAAAATAAATATTTCTGAGACTCCAAAAATATTGGTTTGAATTTTACCTCTTGCCAATATTTTTACAGAATAACAGGAACATTTCCTTGGACTCATTTGAAAAGATTTTTAATGTTGATTATTTCTGAAGTGATTTCTGAGGGTTTTAACTAACCTCAATTCAACTTTCAGAATTTAGACATGATGCATGTATGCTCTCTTATGCAACTATTACAAACAATACTAGGGTTGTGACAACTCACCCCCACTAAATAAGAATCACGTCCCGATATTCAAGACGTGAGGTAAGAAGACAGAGGGGACACAAAGACGACACGATCTTCATGATCCAATTGCCCTTCCGGAGATGTTGATTCACTGCTCCAATTGATCTTGATGTATTTGCTTTGAGAACTACATCCAACATGACAATGAGTAGAAAGGGAGAATTTTAGAAGAATCGATCTTCCTAAGGTTCGAGCACTCAGGATCAACTCATGGAGTGAGACATTGAAAGATCTCTTGAGTTGGAACACAAAACATACATCAAGACGGATGGATAGTAACGGATGGTGAAGTTCGATTTGGTAGGAAGCTATTCCACGCTTAAGAAGATGGTGGCTGGGTTCAAAGTAGCATGGAGATAATTACCACGATTCCATAATGGGGCACCCTAGAGGAGGTGACTCATAGGATTATTCCCCTAAGTGGCAGAAAGAATTACTTTTGACATAGAGATCATTGAGACTCTTTATACCAGCCTAAGGTAATCACAATCGATCATTTGAAAGAGTTCAAAAGAATGACATACTCGGACTAGAATGGATGATGTGGACTACCTTATTGAAGACAACCCGATGGATGATTTTTGCTTATCATCGAAAATGGAAGGGACCCATGGCAGACTGACACAATGACGGGTGCAAGATGGAAACAAAAAGCAAATACTGGGAATGACCCAACCATCATACCTGCCTGAGATTCAGATCTGGTTGGTAACAGGATATTTCAGACAGCATGTCTGGAAAAGAAAGGTAGCAACACAAATCGAGGAGATGGCGTCGCGAGATTCTCCAGAATGAACTACGATAGCAAGCTCCAAAACACAAGCTGGTTCTGCTATAAACATGTGAACACACTATCCCAGACAAGCATGACCACATGGTAGTCTTACAACAAAACACTACCGAGTTCTAGTTGGGAACCATCATCGAGGATATTGGAATCTTGTACATGAACTAGTATTCGCACATCAACTCCTTTTCCTTGAACAAATCAATCAGTGGCTTGGGGTGCTAGGGAATACATATGGGATGAAGGTTGCGAGTCTCCAAACCACAGAATACTTCGCACATGTGCTTGACTGACTTGGGATGGTACCATAGGAAACAAAACAATCTTCCTCAAACTCACGGTGGTAACTTGCACCAAATGCACGTGAATCAGAGAAAGTCACTTCTTTCACCAAAACATATACCTCATGAACGGAACACGAAGGCAATGCTTACAAAAGTTTCCAACACTAGCTCAATGTTCAACATGAATCATGGAGCAGACAAGATGCTGCTGTTGGGCTCAACAGCAGCTCATCGGAATTTCCATATCACTGGACTTCCACCATTATGTGAACAATGTGTTAGTATTGGTCAGACCAAAAGATGTAATGGTGTATGCTCGAGGGATCAACCATGAGTAAGACAACATTACGAACATCGTTGGTACTGATTTGATTTGACGATAGCCCACACTCAAATCAAAGGATTGATAAGACAATAGGTCCAACAACTGATCACAAGGACCAATCGATGAAGATATCATCTTTCTTCAACACACACTACACAAGAATATCCCTTTGGAACGAACTAAGTTAGGCAAGCTTTTATCTTCCAACTCTCCAAGTTGTTGTTCAGCTTAACCAACTAGCTCAGGGGTATCCAACACGGATTCTTGGAGAAAGGGTGGTTTATTGGAAAACCAACTTGATCACGAACTCAACATATCGGCCAGGGGACGATGTGATAGCCTGGCTTATTAGGGATGATAGACTACTCATATCAATAAGGAATTCCTTCTTTTCCGGTAGCCCATTCGGACAGAACTCCAAAGTTAAGCGTGCTCAGCTTGGAGTAGTGTCAGGATGGGTGACCGATCGGGAAGTTGCTCCCGGGTGCGCATGAGTGAGGACAAAGTGCACAAAAAAGACTAGTATTGATCTGTGGGGCCAGTCTAGATCCCGCCAGGAGTAACGACCACCGGCGGGTGTGTCCGGGGCGTTACAGACGACCTGGTGATACTTCCGTGAAGATATCAGGAAAATCATGAACCACCGAAATGTTATTAAGCTCAGGAGCAATCTTGCTTTCGAGGCAAGATGATATGATCAAAAGGGTGAGGGATTGACACAATCCTAACTCATTGATCGAAGAGTGCACCACAAATAAGGACTAGGTAGCACGGTCATTCTTAGGATGATGACTCAATAACCAGCACGCTAAGAATGAGAGTATTGTCCATTAACTACCAAGCAACGGAGTTGCTAGGAATATTGATTTCACACATCACGGTTCACTTGTCGGCATTCCGGTCACAACAACACAGAGATCGGGGAATGAATAATGATGGCGAGAAGTATCACTGCACCAAGAATTCATAGGATGGTGTGCAATTCCTATGACTTTCTTGACATAAAGAGGGTAATATTCCAGGGTAGAACATAATAAAAGATGGATTGGCATTTTGATCTGCGGAATACAACTGCTTTGACCCAATCCATGGACAAGGTACTGGAGTTTGTTTCTCCTAGTCATTCCGAAATAGAATGGCTTGATGGACCACAAGAATAATAGGCATCAATAACATGAATGCACAACTATTCTTGACTATCAAATGATAGACGGGGGTCAGAATACAACTAAAGAGAACAACTCAAGGAACATATAACTTTCTGAGTTGTGGATTCATGGGTTAGTATGCCAAACGAGTTCAACATATTTCTTCCGGATAACCCATGCAGAATGATAGAACTGGCAGAGTCACAATACGAATGGAGTACTCCTCAAGAGCACCCTGGTTGTGATCTTTTGGTTCAAAAGAACTTCTGCCATGATGGTTCATGATATTGGAAGAATGAGATACCATGGACCTCGAGGACTATCGCAAAGGTTAGTAATATCTTAAGGGAACTAGCAAATACTAACAACATGAAGTAGGGTGAATCTCGGGTTCAAAAGCCCAGGAGTAGAATACCTACTAACTAAATAACATCACGAGATGCTTTCGATAATGGTGGCCAGAATCATCACACTGGGAACACCAAACATGGCTAGATTACTAACTGTAAGATACCCTAGTGTCATAATAACAACTCCAACATATATGTCAAGGCAATAGAGTACCTCAACTCACTGATTAGTGTGCTTAATCTGGCCCAGAAGGACATCAGGAACGGGAGGAAGGGATTTGCAGATGCATCAGACTGTTTAGAAACCTGGGATGACTCGGACAGCATACCGGCTGTAAAAGCTCAAAATGATTTGAGACATCCTGCAAAATGGTGGCATAACCACTCAACATCACAATATCAAGGTTCTGAGGCCAGCTATGAACATATGGAAGTAGTAGGAACTGAACTGAGGCTTGAACTTAACAATCCTAGGCAACTACGGTTTAGTAACACGTCATCCTGAGAGATAGAAGAGAAGCCTAGTTCTTAACCACGTAGAAAAGATAAGATGACTCAAATCAGAAGGTCATGAGGATAAGGAGTAAAAAGAGCCTTACGTTCCCATCCACAATCAATTCCCTTATATAACTAAAGCATTTCTAGACACGACTTCGACCAGCTTTGCTTGGTAATCCTACAGGCAGTCAGGCTCTGATACCAAAGCTGTCAGGACACCGATTCCAAGTCACATCTATCTAGCCGGTAACACCTCATATCACTTTGCGGCCTCACGCACGGTATTCCCACGGGTGTCGCCTTACCATGGCCCGGGACCGTTTGTGCCTTTCGGCTCACGTATAAGATAGTGTCGCTAGCATCCATATGACAGAGAACCCGGGCTGACATGACTAGTCATGAACCTGAAGTGGCACTAACTTACGGGTACAGGCATACATGAATCAACATCGATCATGTCGGTCAGCAGCGTGCGAATCTGGGCTGTAGCACTGGGCTAACAAGACTTCGGTGAACCGGGCTGTAGCAGGCTAGGCAGGACTCCGGATGTCACCGCGTGACATTTCCCCAAAGGGACAGACATAGGAACGAAGTGAATCACATGCCGGCCAGTCAAGTGTTCCGGAGCAGTATTGCTGGCTAGCAGGACTCCGGTGAAGCGGGCTGTAGCGGACTACTATGGCTCATGGAAGCACAAGACTACATTTCCCCATAAGAGAGGCTACCAAGGATAAACAACTAGGTTGTCGGATCCCACACATACCAAGCATTTCAATCATACACACAATATGCTCGATATGTGTAACTACAACATGGCATCACAACAAAACTCTACGACTCAAAGTATTTATTCAATAGGCTCCAAGGAGCGAGATATTACAAACATGGGTCTCATGACCCAACATACAGGGCATACAAGCAACAAGCACATGCGGAAGCTTAACTTGTCTGAGTACAGACAACTAAAAATGAAGAAGGCTGAGGAGCCTGACTATCTACAAGACCCTCCCAAGGGTACAAGATTGTGACTGAGGTAACGAGCTAAACATCAAAGTCCAAGCGGAACTACTAGTGAGACTGAAGTCTCTCTACAAAAACATAAATTAAGCAAACGTGAGTGCAGATGTACCCAGCAAGACTTACATCAGAACTAACTACATATGCATCGGTATCATCAAAGGGGTGGTGGAGTTTAACTACAGCAAGCCAGCTTTGACTCGGTGGCTATCCTAAACTACGACTACAAATAACTCTTTGAGGTGGCGCACACGAGTCCACATATTCACCATATCAATACACCACTATGGATTCACTCCCGTCTCCCTACGAGAATGCCATCCATAGCCTCACGCTTATCTTGCTCATTTTAGAGTATCCACTTTCACTTGTCTATGAGCTATGCAAGGGGTCCAAGTTTCCATATCCGAGGAATCCGGCTATTCAAATAGATAATGATAACCTTGCAGGGGAGTACTTCTTCGCACATGCTCTCGCCACTTACCACCATGTACACGTCGTGTATCTCGGCAACCTTCAAGCGGAAGCCTGGTGAGGGAGTCGGCCACGACCTGACTAACCACAGAAGTCTCTAGTCCAGATTTATCGCCTATTCGGGTTCCATCCGCAAGGAGATCCGGCCGGGGTGTCGCTCACGGCCCCAAACGATGTGAGCAGGGTTCCCAAGCCCACCATGCGGGTGCCACTTGGTACACCGTGCCACTGTGCCTAGTCTGTCCCAAGCCCACCTGTACCGGGTGCCACTTGGTAGACTACTAACACAACCTACAAACACCAGAAACTAGTTGCAACTCCTGGACAGAGATTACGTTGATTAATAAGTCGAGAGCTTGGAGCGCCCGGAGCCCAATGTGTGGTAGTAACTATTCATGGATCACAAACACAGAACTCAGTTCCTGAGGACGGCTGCAATGAGACAACCCACCATGTACTCCTACATGGCCTCTCACCGCTACCTTTACCAAATCGTGTTCACCACTTAGCTCACAACAGTAGGACATGTTCACAACTTTCCAATTCATCCCGGATGAATCAGACCTGACACAACTCTAAGCAATAGCAGGCATGACAAACAAGCATGAATGAGTAGGCACATCAAGGCTCAAACAACTCCTACTCATGCTAGTGGGTTTCATCTATTTACTGTGGCAATGACAGGTCATGCAGAGGAAAGGGGTTCAACTACCGCAGCATGTAACAGTTGAATCGTTGTTGTCCTAATGTAGTAAAAGAGAGCAGGAGCGAGAGGGTGGGATTGTATCGGAATGAACAAGGGGTTTTTGCTATCCTGGCACTTCTGAAGATAGTAGTTCTTCATCGGTGTCATCGAACTCATCGTCGAAACATACGTCTATCGAGGGGGAACAAATACTGGCAACAGAGAGGGAACACAATCAATGCAATGCACAATATGATGCATGATCATGACATGGCAATATGTTGTTATTTGGGCTAATGCAACAGGAAGTCATTTTGGTTGAAGTGGAATTCAAAGCTAGATCAAATTCCAACTCCAAATCTATTATCAAATTTGTCCTAATCATATTTCATCCTAAGCAGTGAGGTTAACTTGCTCAAACATGCATGAAAACAGTACAGATGGATAGATTGGATTTTTCTGATCATTTTTCATACATAATTTATTTAATTTGGAGCTATAGATTAATTTCTATGATTTTTCAAAGTTTGCAACATTTTCTGAAATTTTCAAATCATTTTTGAATTAGAAATTTTCCAGAAAATGCTTACAGCGTCAGCTCTAGGTCATGCTGAGGTCAGCTGGTCAACAGGGCCAGTCCAGGTCAAACCTGACATGCGGGGTCCACACGTCAGTGATACAACTAACTAACTCTGTTAGTTAGTGCTAAGTTAAATACTAACCTAACTTAATTAGGGCATGGGCCCACATGTCTGTGATACAGAGTTTAGTTAGCAAGGTGATTAACCTCTAACTGTGGTAATTAGCACTAACTAAAACCTAAACTAACTCTCGTCAGAGGCCGGCCCCACATGTCATCGACACAGGGGGGCCCAGTCGTGGTCAAAGTGGGTCAAACCCACCGGCGTTCTGCCGCCGGCGAGGCTTGATGCGGCGGCGGGCTTCGAATTTGATCCTCCGTCGACCAAATCGACGGCGGAGAAGCGCTACGTGCAG
The DNA here is from genome assembly GCF_003073215.2 of Triticum urartu. NCBI lineage: Eukaryota > Viridiplantae > Streptophyta > Magnoliopsida > Poales > Poaceae > Triticum > Triticum urartu. Next base: position 151,625,604 of record NC_053026.1, on the reverse strand, counting down.
CTAGGCATGCGCCGCATCCAAAAGTGCTAGTGGCTGGATGCGGGAAGGCCGGAAACAACGCCGACGACGACCTTGGCGGGTGCCAGAGCTCGGGTGAGCTCGGGGGCGTCGCTGTGACGGCCGTGGTGGCTCGTGCGGGGCACCTACGTGCACTACGCAGCGCAGGGAGGAATTTGGGCATGATGGCCGGACCATTAGATGGCCGGAGACACGTCGGCGGCGAGCACAGGCGGCGGTGCGTGCGGGCGAGCTCGAGGCGGCGCGTACGGTGCACGAGTGCGAGAACGGGGAGGGGGAGAAGGGTCAGTGGCTCACTGCGAGTACATGTGAGCGAATGGCAAGCTCGGAGAGGGACTGGTGACGACGGGAGGTCGCCGGTGATCTCGGTCGTCCGCGGTTGAAAATGATGACGGCGAACTCGAAGCAGGGCATCCCCGGCTGCGTGGCTTGACGATGATGAAGCAGGGGACGGGACGGAGCACTAGGACACATCAGCAAGCCGAGAGGAGCACGGTGGCTGCGTCTACGGCGAACGACAGCGTCGGCTGCGCTCGGTGAGGTGGGGATCAGCGAGGGAGAGAGCAGGGGAGAGTGAGAGAGGTCGGGCGGATCGGGATGACACCGGGGCGTTCACCCACGCGTCAAGAGGCTCGGCGGCAAGTAGGAGGTGGCCAGGCGTGTGGCTGCGCGTGCCGGGCACGTGCCCTCGCCTACTGGCTCGAGGAGGAAGGCAACAGGGAGCCCGGGTGGGCTGGGCCAGCGAGCTGGGCCGCCAGGTGAGTAGGCCCAGGTTGGCTTTTCTCTCTCTCTCTCTTTATTCTATTTTTGTTTTTCTATTTTTTTGCAGTTTGTTTGCGATTTAGTTTTTAACACCAAATCAACTTTAAACTTCATGACAATAATTGTGTTAGCTAAGTGGACTTATCCAAAGCCACACAACAATTTTCAGAATTATTGAACATATATTTATTATATAATAGATATATATCCAATTCAAATAGTTATTGAATTAATTTCAAATGCCCAAAGTAAATATTTCTGTGACTCCAAAAATATTGGTTTGAATTTTACCTCTTGCCAATATTTTTATAGAATAACAGGAACATTTCCTTGGACTCATTTGAAAAGATTTTTAATGTTGATTATTTCTGAAGTGACTTCTGAGGGTTTTAACTAACCTCAATTCAACTTTCAGAATTTAGACATGATGCATGGATGCTCTCTTATGCAACTATTGCAAACAATTCTAGGGCTGTGACAGGAATAGGCGATGGAAACGAGGCATGGCGTACCGCATAAAGGAGGAAACGGACCTCCTACGTTCGGAACGGGGTCCTCTTGATCGGGAGGGGTCTAGCGTACTGCAAAACGGAGGAAACGGACCTCCTATGGTCGAAATGGGGGTCTTGTTGATCGGGAGAGGTGTGGTGTACCGCAAAGCGGACGAAACGGACCTCCTACGGTCGAAACGGGGGTCCTGTTGACCGGGAGGGGTGTGGCGTACTGCAAAATGGACGAAACGGACCTCCTACGGTCGAAACAGGGGTCCTGTTCATCCTGAGGGATGTGGCGTAGCGCAAAACGGGACTCCATGGGATACTATTCATCTCCACCGTCGACCTCCTCCAGGCTCCACAGGCTACCATCGACCTCCTCCAGCCTCCACGGGCTCCTGTTCATCCAGCCTCCACCGCGCGCTACTCCACCGGCTACTGTTCAACCACCCCTCCACGGGCACCCCTCCATCGTCTACTGTTCATCCAGCCCTCCACACCACGGGGTCCTATTCAACCACCCCTCCACGGGCACCCCTCCACCGTCTACTGTTCATCCATCTCTCCACACCAGGGGATCCTGTTCATCCAGAGGCAACGCCACCGCTCACTGTTCATCCACCCCCCCACCGCAACGCTCACTGTTCATCCAATCGATCGGCTTCAGTTAGCAGCAGTAGCGAAGGAATCGCTCGATCGGGTTCAGTTAACAGCCATCGATCGATCGCTCGGGTTCAGTAACGCGTAGCCTGCAGTGCAATCGCTCGGGTTCAGTTAGAGCCCAACGCCTCGCTCGGGTTCAGTTAGAGCCAACGCCTCGCACACACGCGCATACGCGTATGAGAGAAACACGCATCGCTCGGCCCCCGACATCCCACCGTAACCGGGAACTCCCCGAAATTTTCCTCCCCCTCGCTTCTACCATGGTTTCTCCATCATGGACGGCCCAAAGAATGTCATGCAGCTGCGTCTCTGGCCCACCCAGGACGAAAAACCCATTTTCTGTCATGATTTTTTGTCATAGAAGTAGAAGCCCACCACATCTATGATGATACCGGGTTTTGTCACAATTATTGTCATAGAAGTGTCATATGTATGACAGAAAAAAATTTCGTTCGGCCCAAAATGTCACGGGTGTGTCTTTTTTTGTAGTGTTTAGTCTTTCACAATTGCTGACACTCACGTGATATTTATGGGTTCCAAGTTTTAATCAGACACAGAGAAAGATAGGGGCTTATAGTTTTGCCTCCCAACGTTTTACCTCAAGGGTAATGTCAACAACAATAGTTCATGAAAACTTACATCCAATTGGATATATATATATCAGGATCTTTCCAACACAATGTTCTTGCCAAAGGATAAAATGTAAAAAAGGAAAGGTGAAGATCACCATGACTCTTGCATAATGGTAGAAGATAAAAGTAAAAGATAGGCCCTTCATAGAGGGAAGCAGAGGTTTTCATGCGCTTTTATGGTTGGATGCACAAAATCTTAATGCAAAAGAATGCCACTTTATATTGCCACTTGTGATATGGACCTTTATTATGCAGTCCGTCGCTTTTATTTCTTCCACATCACACGATCGTATAAAGCTTATTTTCTCCACATTAATAGATCATACATATTTAGAAGGCAATTTTTATTGCATGCACCGATGACAACTTACTTGAAGGATCTTAGTCAATCCATAGGTAGGTATGGTGGACTCTCATGGCAAAACTAGTTTAAGGAATGTTTGGAAGCACAAGTAGTATCTCTACTTGGTGCAAAGAATTTGGCTAGCATGAGGGGGAAAAGCAAGCTCAACATGTTGGATGATCCAAGACAATATACTTTATTTTGAATATAAGAAAACATAACCCATTACATTGTCTTCCTTGTCCGACATCAACCTTTTAGCATGTCATATTTTAATGAGTGCTCACAATTACAAAAGATGTCCAAGATAGTATATTTATATGTGAAATCTCTCTTCCTTCAATATTCTTTCATGAATTGTTCAAGTGACCAATTCTATGTTTGCTAACTTTCAAAAAGTTTACTACCTATACTTATTCTATGTGAAGTCATTACTCCCCATGGTATAAGCATATGAAACATATATAAATTCAGATTTATTATGTTCAATTATTCAACCATTTACTCATAGGATATACGTGAAGCGCGTGAGTAAATGACAAACTACTCCAAAAGATAATAGTGAAGGACACTGAGTAGTCAAATAATTAACTAGCCATGGGAGGATTCTTTTTAATTTAATATTTCAGATACAACGATTTTATTCAAACAGCAAGTAAAATTGAAAATACGCTCCAAGCAAAACACATATCATCTGACGAATAAAAATATAGCTCCGAGTAAGGTATACCGATAGTTTTGAAGACGAAAGAGGGGATGCCTTCCGGAGCATCCCCAAGCTTAGGCGCTTGAGTCTTCCTTGAATATTACCTTGGGCTGCCTTGGGAATTACCAAGCTTAGGGTCTTTCCACTCCTTATTCTCTTTATATCGATATCTCACCCAAAGCTTGAAAACTTCAATCAGACAAAACTTAACGGAACTTCGTGAGATAGGTTAGTATGATAAGGAGTAAACCATTCACCTTGGTACTATGAAAGACAAAGATCGTAATTGTTCTCAAACAATTCCTACTGTACCATATCATTTCTATAATTTATATTGAGGAATATAAGTCATAGAAACTAGAAAACAAGCAAACTATGCAATGAAAACAGAATCTGTCAGAAACAGAACAGTCTGTAATGATCTGAACACTAACCATACTTCTTCTACTCAAAAAAATTATGAAATAAATTGGTGGACGTGAGGAATTTTTATATTAATCTTCTGCAAAAATAATCAGCACCAAAGCACTCTTCTGTAAAAAAATGGCAGCTAATCTCGTGAGCGCAAAGTTTCTGTTTTTTACAGCAAGATCACATTAACTTTCACCCAAGTCTTCCCAAAGGTCTTACTTGGCAATTTATTGAAACAAAAGCTATAAAAAATGATTAATACAGTATCTTAATCATGAGAATACACAAAAATATTAAGGGTAAATATTGGTTTGTCTCCCAACAAGCGCTTTTCTTTAATGCCTTTTAGCGAGGCATGATGATTTCAATGATGCTCACATAAAAGATAATAATTGAAACATAAAGAGAGCATCATGAAGAATATGACTAGAAAATTTAAACCTAACCAACTTCCTATGCCTAGGGATTTTTTGAGTACACAACTTATGGGAACATGAATCAACTAGCATAGGAAGGAAAAACAAGGATAACTTCGGACCTTTAAGCACATGGAGAGGAAACTTGATATTATTACAACTCCTACAAGAATATATTCCTCCATAATAATAATTTTCAGTAGCACCATGAATGAATTCAACAACATAAACATCACATAAATCATTCTTTTCATGATCTACAAGCATAGAAAATTTTCTACTCTCCACATAAGCAAAATTCTTCTCATTCAGAATACCAGGATCACTGGTTCCTAGAGTTGACACTCTTCCAAACCCGCTTTAGATGATAGTATTATTCATACTCCAAAAGATATAAGTGAAGTTCATGTATCATTCTTCAATTAATACAAACTAACCAATGTCCAAGCTCAAAATGTATAAGTGAAGCACACGAAGCATTCTATAAAACCATACTCAAAAGATTTAAGTGAAGCACAAAGAGCAATTCTATAAGATCATACTTAAAAGATATAAGTGAAGCACATGAAGAATTCTTTAAATTAATGAAGGGCTATCTCATAATAGAATGGTTCTAAAGGAATAACAAAAAAACAAAGGACACAAATCATGTGAACGAAACAAAAACCGAGGTATATCGATAATTGTTGAAGAAGAAAGATGCGATGCCAACCGGGGCATCCCCAAGCTTAGATGCTTGAGTATCCTTATAATATTTACTTGGGTTGCCTTGGGAATCCCCAAGCTTGAGCTCTTGCCTCTCTTTATTCTTCTCACATCAGTAACTCCACGTTCTTCGAACACTTCATCCACAAAAAACTTAACAAAAACTTTGTGAGATCCGTTAGTATAATAAAGCAAATCACTACCTTTAGGTACTCCTGAAAAATCATTCCAATCCCATATTAGAACTATATCTACTGTATTCCAACTTCACCATGGTTCATAGCCCCCGATACTACGCATAGATTCATCAAAATAAGCAAACAACACACGAAAAACAGAATCTGTGTAAAACAGGACAGTCTGTAGTAATCTGGAAGTTTAGTAAACTTCTGTGATTCCAATAATTATGAAATAAATTTTAAAATTTGAGAAATGTATACAGAAGTAATGTGCAAAAAGTTTCAGAGCCATTTGACTTTCCAGTAAAAAATGTAAAATCACGCGCTACATCCAAAGTTTCTGTTTTTGTTCTGCACATAGTAAACAAGCAATCTAACCATCCTAAAACCAAAGCTTGGCACATTATTTTTATAATACAATGGATATGTATATAAGGGGATAGTTATTTACAGAGAAACTTCCATGAAAAATTCTACATTGTTTCCGTGAGCATGAACACAAGTGCTCAAGGTCGACCCTCACTTCTTTGATACATAACTTTCCAATCACTTCTCTTTTTGAAAAACATTTTAGGCATGAGAGGCAAGTAATAATATTTTTTTTTGGTATTTTCATTATTTTAATTTTTTTCTATGTTTCACCCACAACTAAACAGAAACAAAAAGGAAAAACAAAATCTACTTAGTGAAGAAAGCAAACAAGCACACACGAGAATATCAACCCCACGCTATTGCTCCCTGGCAACGGCGCCAGAAAAAGAGCTTGATAATCCCCAAGTGCAAGGAATCATCGTAGCAATTTCCAAAGGTGGAAGTGATAAGTATGGAGTGTCGAACCCACAAGGAGCTAAAGGTAAGATCAATATTCTCTCAAACCCTATCTTCCAATGATACGACTCTACGTACACCGAACGTTTGCTTCCAACTAGCAACGAGAAATAAAACTAGGCTGTGGGTATGATATCGGAGAGCTAAAATATAAATTTAGGTGATGTTATCATGAAGTTAGAATATATTTCTAAATATTATAAATAGCGAGTGTGGAATAATGGTGGATTGGTGTGCGGAATTGTCCTAGGCAATCGTTAACAAGACCGGTAATCACTATTGCGATTTCATATGAGGGAGAGGCATAAGCTAACATACTTTCTCTACTTGGATCATATGCACTTATGATTGGAACTCTAGCAAGCATCCGCAACTACGAAAGATCATTAAGGTAAAACCCAACCATAGCATTAAAGCATCAAGTCCTCTTTATTCACATACGCAACAACCCCCTTACTCGGGTTTGTGTTTCAGTCACTCACCAACCCACTATAAGCGAATTATGAACGTATTGCAACACCCTACAGCGAGAACCCCTCATTCTTGCACGACACGGAGGGCACCATAGGACAACATCAAAGTAAAACATACAACTCATACCAATCTAGATCATCAATCAACCCAAAGACAAAAGATATCTACTCAAAACATCATTGGATGGCAACACATCATTGGATCATAATATGTGGCATAAAGCACCGTGTTCAAGTAGGGATCACAGCGGGGTGCGGGAGAGTGAACCACGTAAAAGAGATGAGGGTGATGATGATGATGGTGATGTTGATGAAGACGATCACCACGGCGATGATTCCCCTCCCGATGGCACTCTGGTGCCACCGAGAGAGAGAGCAGGAGAGGTTCTCCCCCTTGTGCTTACTCCTCCATGGCCTCCCCCTAGATGGGGAGAGGTTCTCCCTCTGGTCCTTGGCCTTCATGGTGATGATGGCCCCTCCGGGATCCTCCTCCATGCCCTCCGATGATGACGGCCCCCTCCGGCAGGGTGCCAAAGAGGGCCTAGATTGGTTTTCGGTGGCTACGGAGGCTTCTGACGCCGGAACTCCCGATCTAGGTTAATTTTTTGAGGTTTCTATATTTATAGGAATTTTTGGCGTCGGCCTCACTGAGGGAGTCCTGGATTAGGGGGTGTTCGGATAGCCGGACTATACCTTCAGCCGGACTCCAGGACTATGAAGATACAAGATTGAAGACTTCATCCCGTGTCCGGAAGGGACTTTCCTTGGCGTGGAAAGCAAGCTTGGCGATACGGATATTCAGATCTCCTACCATTGTAACCGACTCTATGTAACCCTAACCCTATCTGGTGTCTATATAAACCGGAGGGTTTTAGTCCGTAGGACAACATACACATCAACAATCATACCATAGGCTAGCTTCTAGGGTTTAGCCTCTCTGATCTCGTGGTAGATCTACTCTTGTACTACCCATATCATCAATATTAATCAAGCAGGACGTAGGGTTTTACCTCCATCGAGAGGGCCCGAACCTGGGTAAAACTTCGTGTCCCTTGCCTCCTGTTACCATTCGGCCTAGACGCACATTTCAGGACCCCCTACCCGAGATCCGCCGGTTTTGACACCGACATTGGTGCTTTCATTGAGAGTTCCTCTGTGTCGTCGCCGTCAGGCTCGATGGCTCGTATGATCATCAACGGCGACGCAGTCTAGGGTGAGACCTTCCTCCCCGGACAGATCTTCGTCTTTGGCGGCTTCGCACTGCGGGCCAATTCACTTGGCCATCTGGAGCAGATCGAAAGCTACGCCCCTGGCCGTCAGGTCAGATTCGGAAGTTTAAACTACACGGCTGACATCCGCGGGGACTTGATCTTCGACGGATTCGAGCCACTGCCGAGCGCGCCGCACTGTCCCGACGAGCATGATCTAGCTCTGCCGCCAAACAGTGCCCTGGAGGCTGCACCTGCATCGGCTCCGATCCTTAATTCGGAGCCAACTGCGCCGATCGAGGATGGGCGGTTGGACGCCGCCTTGGGGGCTGTGATCCCAACGGCGATTGAGCCGAACACCAGCCCCGTACTCTGCGAGACTCATGACTCCAAGGAGCCGGACTCCTTTCCGGACTCCGAACCCTCCACGCCCCGGCCAATTGAATCCGATTGGGCGCCGATCATGGAGTTTACTGCCGCGGACATCTTTCAGCACTCACCTTTTGGCGATGTTCCGAAGTCACTGAAGTCTCTCTCTTTATCAGGAGAGCCCTGGCCGGACTACGGCCAGCAAGGTTGGGATTCGGATGATGAAGAAATTCAATGCCCACCCACCACCCACTTTGTAGCAACTGTCGACGACTTAACCGACATGCTCGACTTCGACTCCGAAGACATCGATGGTATGGACGCCGATGAAGGAGATGATGAAGAACCAGCACCTACTAGGCCCTGGAAAGCCACCTCATCGTATGACATATACATGGTGGACACCCCAAAAGAGGGAGATGGCGATGCAACAGCGGAGGACGACCCCTCCAAGAAACAGCCTAAGCGCCGACGTCAGCGGCGCCGCTCAAAATCCCGCCAAAACAAACACGGTGATTCCAGCACAGGAGATAATAATACTCCAGAAAGTGCCGAAGAAAACCCCCTCCAGCAAGATTTATCATAGGAGGATGGAGAAACCTGCCCTCATGAGAGAGCGGCAGACAGAGAGGTCGAGGACGATAATTATATGCCTCCCTCCGAAGACGAGGCAAGCCTCGACGACGACGAATTCGTCGTGCCAGAGGATCCCGTCGAGCAAGAGCGTTTTCAATGCAGGCTTATGGCCACGGCAAGAAGCCTCAAGAAAAAACAGCAACAACTTAGAGCTGATCAAGATTTGCTAGTCGACAGATGGACTGAAGTCCTTGCGGCCGAAGAGCATAAACTCGAATGCCCCTCCAAGAGTTACCCAAAGCGCAGGTTGCTACCCCGATTAGAGGAGGAAGCACTTGATGCGGCCGAACGGCCACCTCGTGGCCGCGACAAAGAGGCCTCGCGGCCCTCCACTCAAGCCGCACCCCGTACCAAGGCACGGGAATATGCGCCGGACTTACGAGACATGTTGGAGGACAAGGCAAGGCAAACACGATCGATCTATGGATCGCGTGGGCACCCCACGGCTCGAGACGGTAACCGTCACGCCGGCCACACATTCGGCAGGGACGAACACAGTAGACAAAGCTCATTGGAGCTACGTCATGATATCGCCCAGTACAGAGGCACCGCACACCCACTGTGCTTTACAGACGAAATAATGGATCATCAAATACCCGAGGGTTTCAAACCCGTAAACATCGAATCATATGATGGCACAACAGACCCTGCGGTATGGATCGAGGATTATCTCCTTCATATCCACATGGCCCGCGGCGACGATTTTCACGCCATCAAATACCTCCCACTCAAGCTTAAAGGACCAGCTCGGCATTGGCTTAACAACTTGCCAACATGATCAATCAGTTGTTGGGAGGACCTGGAAGCCGCATTCCTCGACAATTTCCAGGGCACTTATGTGCGACCCCCAGACGCCGATGACCTAAGTCACGTAATTCGGCAGCCAGATGAATCGGCCAGGCAATTCTGGACACGGTTCCTAACAAAGAAAAATCAAATAGTCGACTGTCCGGACGCTGAGGCCCTAGCAGCCTTCAAGCACAATATCCGTGACGAGTGGCTGGCCCGGCACCTTGGACAGGAAAAGCCGAAATCTATGGCAGCACTCACGACACTCATGACCCGCTTTTGCGCGGGAGAAGACAGCTGGCTTGCTCATAGCAACAATATAACCAAGAACCCTGGTAATTCGGACACTAGGGACAGTAGTGGCAGGTCGCGTCGCAATAAGAAGAAGCGCCGCATTAACGGCGACAATGTAGATGATACGACAGTTAATGCCGGATTTAGAGGCTCTAAATCCGGTCAGCGGAAAAAGCCATTCAAAAGGAATCCTAGGGGCCCGTCCAGTTTGGACCGAATACTCGACCGCTTATGCCAGATACATGGCACCCCCGAAAAGCTGGCCAATCACACGAACAGGGATTGTTGGGTGTTCAAGCAGGCAGGCAAGTTAAACACCGCAAATGAAGACAATGGGCTGCATAGCGATGATGACGAGGAGCCCCGGCCGCCGAACAACAGTGGACAGAAGGGTTTTCCCCCACAAGTGCGGACGGTGAACATGATATACGCAACCCACATCCCCAAGAGGGAGCGGAAGCGCGCGTTAAGGGACGTATACGCGATAGAGCCAGTCGCCCCAAAGTTCAACCCATGGTCCTCCTGCTCGATCACCTTAGATCGAAGGGACCACCCCACTAGCACCCATCACGGCGGCTTCGCCGCATTGGTTCTAGACCCAATTATTGACGGATTTCATCTCACTAGAGTCCTTATGGATGGCGGCAACAGCCTGAACCTGCTTTACCAGGATACAGTGCGGAAAATGGGCATAGATCCCTCGAGGATTAAGCCCACCAAAACGACCTTTAAAGGCGTAATACCAGGTGTAGAGGCCAACTGTACAGGCTCAGTCACACTTGATGTGGTCTTCGGATCTCCGGATAATTTCCGAAGCGAGGAGTTAATCTTCGACATAGTCCCGTTTCGCAGTGGTTATCACGCACTGCTCGGGCGAACCGCATTCGCTAAGTTCAATGCGGTACCGCATTACGCATACCTTAAGCTCAAGATGCCAGGCCCTCGAGGAGTAATTACGGTCAATGAAACACCAAACGGTCCCTCCGAACGGAGGAGCACACGGCGGCCCTTGCAGCGGAAGTACAAAGCAGCCTCTCTAGGCATTTCTCCAGTCCGTCCACTAAACGACCGGACACCGTCAAGCGCTCCCGGAGTAACCTACAACAAGACCGCCTGGCACGATCCGAGCAGGCGTAGCAATGTGGCCCCAACCCCAACCCAAGCAAAAAGGCGACGTTAGTTCTTCACGTACATAACTACGCTATAGAGATACCATGGGCACAGGGGGAGGGACACCATCGCGACACGCCCAAAACACGGCTTAAACCGTACCAGGGGCTGCCGATTTTTTTTAAAAAAATTCTTTTACTTTCAGGACCCCATTCTTCGGACGGCCTGTTCGGCAGTTCAATTGGCGCACAAACGATGCAAGAACCAGGGAAGCAGACAAGGCACGCCGCAATACGGAACTCCCAGGTGGTCTCTATCACGAGTAGTATACCTGTTTCGCATATTATTCCGCAGCTTGCCCCTGGAGTGGACATGTTATATAGTCCAACCTTTTGCTTATCGCATTATTTGTATCGTTCTGCTTTGATCGCAGCCCTTTTTAATAAACAATGCATAGCTTTTGTCTATTTTTGCATTACTCTTTTTTATATTTATATATGTTCCTTAACGACATGTTGCACCCGTACACTTTGGTATGGCCAAAATACGCCAGGGGCTTCAGTACCCCTCAACATGGTGTGAGAAGTCCGAACACTTTAACAAGTGCGGCACCCCGAACTTATAGCATTATATGCATCGGCTCCGAATCTTGTCTTGGGTCAATAGTTGGGTTTGCCCGGCTCCTATGTTTTGGTGCCTTACGTTCCGCTATATCGGCTAAGGTAGCACTAGGAGAACCACTGTGATTGTGCCCCGGTTGAGCTGGGTCGAGCACCTAAGTGGAGAAAGCTAAAACTGACCTTCATGATGAGGCGAGAGCTGGTCGCTGTTCGAGAGGTCTTTTCGAGTCTGTAAAGACTTATGCCGCTTAGCGCGAGGAGCTGGCTCTGTCCGGCCAAGGCGTGGAGAGCGCCCCGAACTCGGTCTTCCGAATACCAAGGGCTTCGCCGAAATTTAAAATTATAGAATTCTATGGCTAAGTGAGAGTGTTCACGCATTATAGTCCGATTGCCTTGTTCGTTGGGCTGAGCGCCTCCCTCGAAGGACCCAAACATGGGAAAAAGAGCCCTCAGGTTTATCCCCGAACACCCCAGCACTAGCGGCACGGGGGCAGAAGCCGATGACTCGCCATCTCTCAGAATTGATAAACAGCCACACAGAAGGTAATATTTTAAATTCAAACAACATTGCTTAAGCGCATATGAACAAGTTTTCAGCACACAGGACAAAACAAGCGTGTTTTATTCAAAAATTACATCCATAGAACATTCATCCGCCACAAGGCGGGCACCCTTCAGAACATCCTTATAATAATTCTCGGGCTTGCGATGCTCTTTCCCCGGCGGTGGCCTGTCCTTCACAAGCTTCTCAGCATCCAGCTTGCCCGCACGGGCAAGAGCCCTACGGGCACCTTCAATGCAGACGGAGCGCTTGATGACCTCGAGCCTTGGATAGGCCTCCACCAGCCGCCGCACCAGCCCGAAGTAGCTCCCAGGCAGAGCCTCTCCAGGCCACAGCCGAACTATGAGGCCCCTCATGGCCTGTTCGGCCGCCTTGTGGAGCTCGACCAGTTGCTTCAGCTGGTCACTCATGGGTACGGGGTGTCCGGCCTCAGCATACTGAGACCAGAACACCTTCTCTGTCGAGCTGCCCTCCTCGGCTCAATAGAATGCGGCAGCATCAGACACACTCCGGGGAAGATCTGCGAATGCGCCTGGAGAACTCCGGATTCGGGTAAGTAACAAGTAACCCGCGCTTATCTGTTTGCTTTTCATAAAGAATGCCTTACCCGCCGCTATCTTCTTCACCTCATCCAACTCCTGGAGGGTCTTCTGGGATTCGGCCTTGGCAGACTTGGCACTTTCAATAGCCGCCGCGAGCTCGGACGCTCGCGTCCTTGAGTCACGGTCCAAACTCTCATGTTTTTCCATGAGAGCCTGGAGCTCTTGCCGCACCTTCCCAACCTCGGCCTCATACTTTTCTCGCTCAGTGTGCTCCGCGGCTGATCTCTTCTCGGCCTCGAGAAGTGCTTGCTTCAGGGTCGCCACCTCAGACGTGGCCCCTACAATAGCCACGATAATCCTGTCATTTTTTGCAATTGCACCTTTATATATATATAATTTAACAAGGTATTTCTTACCTTCATTATCCTCGAGCTGCTTCTTGGCATGTCCGAGCTCCTTCTCGGGCCGCTCGAGGTTCTGCTTTAGCACGTCCACTTCCGCAGTCAGTGCGGCGGACGCCGGCAGGGAAGCCTGCACACGGATATTGACTCTTTTTAGACTCCTGCGATTTTTATTTGATCCTCTATTCGGCTTTTCTTTCTGAATGCCAAACAATGCATCAGGGGCTACTGTCTATGCGGTAATATAATCTACGCATTCTTTACTTACCTCAAAGCCTGTTAAAAGGCTTGTAAAAGCTTCAGTCAGTCCGCTCTTGGCGGACAGAACCTTCTGGACCACCGCACTCATAATAGTGCGGTGCCCCTCGTCGATGGAGGCGCCTTGGAGCGCCTCCAACAGATTGTCCGGCGCCTCCGGTTGGACGGAGGTCAACGGCACGACGGGCTTGCTCCTCTTGGAAGGAGGTTGCCCGTCGGACTCTGCAACCTTTGAAGGTTCCGGAGCGGTGTTCGGCCTAGGGCCGGACTTGGAGCCCTGGGGGGTTTCGTCCCCTTTACTCCTGGAGTCTGGGAGGTCGCCTTGCGGCGCCTCCAGGACCACCTCCTCCCGGATTGGAACCTGTTGGGACAACACTTCGGTGTCGTCCGTAGGGCGGGGGGAGGAAGCCGTCGGCAGTGACTTCACGTCCGACGAGTCCAGTGAGCCACTCGACGACGCGTCGAGCCGGTCTTTGGGTGGGCTGCATAAACATATTCGACATAAGGGAAAGCTATGCAATAAACGAATACTATGAAATCACTCCGGTATCCGGATACTTACGATTTCGCCAGGGGCTTGGCCCTGGGCGGCCACTCCTCTTCACCGTCGTCAGCGTTGGTGGAGTAGTCCGGAGGAGGGGTTCTCCCTTTCTTGGACCCTTCGGCCTCCCCAGTTGGGGCGGCCTTCTTTTTCTTCCCTTCCCCCGCTGGAGGGGGAGGGGTCTCTTCTTCCTCCTCCTCATCTTCGTGGGAGGAGTGCGTCTTGGATTTGTCAAATGATGAATCCGACACCTCCGGGCGTCGGGCACTCTTTCGAGTCCCCGTGGCCTTCTTCTTGGCCTTCTTCTCCGGCACCACATAGGGTGCCGGAACCAGCAGCTTCGCCAATTGAGCGTCCGTTGGGCCTTCGCCCAAAGGAGCCGGATAGTTGATCTGTCCGGATGTCACCTGCCAATCCTGTCAAAGGAAAGGGAGCTTAGATCCCGCATGGAGTCAAACTATGAAACACTGATACCCTGTAAAAGGAAAAAAATAGCTTACCGCAAGAGCGTGACGCTGTGCACTGAATCCGCGATCCTCAGTAGCGGATGCCGGAGCCACGGCGCCCTTGAAAAGCACCTTCCAGGCATCTTCGTACGTCGTGTCGAAGAGCCTACTCAAAGTTTGGTGCCGCGCCGGGTCGAACTCCCACAGGTTGAAAGCCCGTTGTTGGCATGGGAGGATCAAGCGGATGAGGATAACCTGGACTATGTTGACAAGTTTGAGCTTCTTGTCCACCAGGGTTTTGATGCATGTTTGGAGTCCGTTCAGCTCTCCTTTTTTACCCCATGACAGGCCCGTCTCTTTCCAGGACGTGAGCCGCGTTGGGGGTCCGGACCGGAACTCAGGGGGAGCGACCCATTCGGCGTCGCGCGGCTCAGTGATGTAAAACCACCCCGATTGCCACCCCTTCAGGGTCTCCACAAAGGAGCCCTCGAGCCATAGGACGTTGGCCATCTTGCCCACCATGGCGCCTCCGCACTCCGCCTGGTTGCCGCGCACCACCTTCGGCTTGACGTTGAAGGTCTTCAGCCATAGGCCGAAATGGGGGCGGATGCGGAGGAAAGCCTCGCACACGACGATAAACGCCGAGATGTTGAGGACAAAATTCGGGGCCAGATCGTGGAAATCCATGCCGTAGTAGAACATGAGCCCCCGGACAAATGGATGGAGAGGGAAACCCAGTCCGCGGAGGAAATGGGGAAGGAACACCACCCTCTCATGGGGCCTAGGGGTGGGGATGAGCTGCCCCTTTTCGGGAAGCCGGTGCGCAATGTCGTTAGACAAGTATCCAGCCTTCCTTAGTCTTTTGATATGCCCCTCCATGACGGAGGTGGCCATCCACTTGCCTCCCGCTCCGGACATGGCTGGAGAAGGTTGAGGTGGGGAGTGCGGACTTGGGCGCTGGAGCTCGAGTGCGCGAGAATGGATAAGCAAAGGAGGAAGAAGGCATAGGTAAAAAGGTGGATCCTTATCCCCTTATATGGGTGAACGCAACTACATGTCCCCACCAGCCTGGTAAAACTCGCTTATCTCCCGAGCGCCATAATCAAAGGCGCGGTTGGGTTACCCACGCCCGTATTGATGAGAATCATGGAATAAGGGGACACGATCTCTGCTTTAACAAGACGTGCCAAGGAAACCGCCTCGCATAACGCGCTGAGATGGGACAGTAAAACGGTTCGAATAAAAGCTTGCCCGTGGTGTGATGTCACACTACAGAGTGCGTCAGCAGATTAGATTTGTGTAAATATTATTATCTCTATGGCAATATGTGGAAACTTATTTTGCAGAGCCGGACACTATCTTTGTGTTCAAAATCTTCTATGAAGTACTTGGAGGAGGAACCCGCCTTGCAATGCCGAAGACAATCCGCGCGTCGGAATCATCGTCATTGAACCCTGGTTCAGGGGCTACTGAGGGAGTCCTGGATTAGGGGGTGTTCGGATAGCCGGACTATACCTTCAGCCGGACTCCAGGACTATGAAGATACAAGATTGAAGACTTCGTCCCGTGTCCGGAAGGGACTTTCCTTGGCGTGGAAGGCAAGCTTGGTGATACGGATATTCAGATCTCCTACCATTGTAACCGACTCTATGTAACCCTAACCCTATCCGGTGTCTATATAAACCGGAGGGTTTTAGTCCGTAGGACAACATACACATCAACAATCATACCATAGGCTAGCTTCTAGGGTTTAGCCTCTCTGATCTCGTGGTAGATCTGATGAAGACATGTACCTAGGGTAGGGACACGGACCTGACCAAAGAGTCCTACCCTAGGACACCCCTAGGAGAAGTCACCTTTCAATCGACTTGAAGGTATCCCACTCGAAGGGTTCAAGACACTCGACCAAGAAGCTATCACTCGACCATGAAGCCAACCACTCGACTGCCAGGAGACCTAAAGTCACTCCGCAGGCAAACGGTCGGCTGTTAAGTAGTCTTTATGATCATTATAGCACTTTATTAGGGACGTTACCAGAAACGCCCAACCTTAAATGTACCTTAAACCCTGCATTACTGAGGGCAGGAGGGGTCCGGCGAACTCTATATAAGCCACCCCCCTCCTCAGTATGAAGGGTTCGCACCCCTGTATCCATACACGCATAATCCAGTCGACCACCTCCGGGCTCCGAGACATAGGGCTATTACTTCCTCTGAGAAGGGCCTGAACTCGTAAACCTGGCGTGTAACAACTTCCCAATAGCTAAGAACTAGCCTCTCCATATTCACCCCCCTACATCACTGTCAGAGTTAGAACCACGACAGTTGGCGCCCACCGTGGGGCAGGAATCTTAGCGCTTAGTTGGAGAAGTTGCGATCTTTTCCGCTCCTGTTGATCATGTTTTTTTGTGGAGTTTTTGTGGAGGACCGCGAGATCCGTCTCGGCACGCTCACCTTCATCGTCGATGACTCCGCCTGGCTTCAGGAGGCACCACTTGACATCGACGCGCTCCCCGTCCGCGGTGCGACGCACTTCCGCGCATGCATTCGTGGCGTCCTCCTACGGCAGCCATCTACCCAGTATCGGTCGGCCCCTGCGTCGTCTCCCCGCCCTGTCTCCCACCAGCGCAAGCGCTCCGGTCGGTCAAGACTTCAGCGGTGGGTGAGGCATGCCATGGCCCGCTAGTCGGCAGCCCCACAAGTCGCGGCAATTGAGCCCGTCGAATCCCTCTACGGCCTGTTCGACTGGCTCCGTGGAGACCGCATCCGAGTGCGACAGTAGCGACCCAGCGGCTGAGGTTCTGGCGGTCGATGGAACACACAGTCCCCCCGGTTTCCCTCGCGCTGATGGAGGCGCGGGTGGGGGCGATCCGTCGCATCCCCACGATGAGTATCTCCCCGAACCTCTCACGTCATTACAGTGAGAGGAGCTTCACCGCCGGAACATGGACGTGCTCCTCACTCCTATCGTCGGAGAGACCCCCGAGGCCCGGGCCTTGGAGGACGCGCGTTTGGCCAACTTGGCCGAGCGCACTCGACTGGAGAATCTCCAGCGAGCACTCGACGAGCAAGCGCGTCAGCGGGCTCCCGAGTCTAGTCGACGTCAGCTCTTCCCGCCGACGCAGGTATATCGAACCCCAGTTCAGAATTTGGCCGCCGCGGCCCGTATAGCAGAATCGATTCAGCCCTCCCAGTCGGAGGCGGGCAGGGGCTTGTTACAGATCAGAGCATTGCTCCGGGCGGCGGGAAACCAGAATTCCGCTGTCTGTCGGTCGCGGAATAGGATCCACAGTCGATCTGTCGCAACAGATACAGTCGAGTCGGCTCACAACCCGAGATCGCCCCCGAGGCGTGAGGGACGTGGTGACCGGCGTGACCAGTACAGGAGGAATGAGCAGTATGATCACTGATTCGACCGTGATGATCGACGTCGAGTGCCAACCCCTCCCCCAAGGAATGGGTCATATGCGCCTCGACGGAAAGATGACAGACGCCCTCATAGTGTTGGGCAGAGGATTCGAGTCGACCCCAGAGACCCCGGCTTTGATGCGAGATCCATCCTCGTTCAAGGTTTGGTTGACAGGAACAGAGCTCATCGAGGAGACCACAACAGAGATGCGCCTGCCAGCAGCGGAGTACGTGCTTCAGGGCCAGAGTGTTTCAGTCGAGCCATCAGAGCCGCAATGATTCCTCCCAATTTCAGGCTGGCAACTGGAATCAGCAAGTTCACCGGTGAATCTAAGCCTGACACCTGGCTCGAAGATTACCGAGTGGCTGTACAGATTGGCGGTGGCGATGATGAGGTGGCCATGAAGCATTTGCCTCTCATGTTAGAGGGCTCGGCCAGAGCGTGGCTAAATCAGTTAGCACCCAGCAGCATTTATACTTGGGAGGACCTCTCCCGAGTGTTTATCACGACCTTTGAAGGAACATGCAAGCGACCTGCAGGCCTTACAGAGTTGCGGTCTTGCGTGCAGATGCCGAATGAAACTCTGAGGGAATACATCCAGAGGTGGATCACGCTGCATCACTCGGTTGAGAATGTGCCAGACCATCAAGCGGTTTGTTCCTTCAAGGAAGGTGTTAAATACATAGAGTTGAATCTGAAGTTCGGTCGAACTGGAGAGATGTCTCTGAATCGGATGATGGAGATTGCCACCAAGTGCGCTAACGGAGAAGATGAAGATCGACTCCGGAGTGGCAAGCAGAAAGCAGTCACCTAGGAAACCGGAGGCAATTCCAGTCGGAATCAGAAGCGGAAGGCCGAGCCAGCCGCCCCTGGGGAGGCCCTGGCCGCAACCCAGGGAAATTTCAAGGGAAAACCCAAAGGCCCCTGGAAGCCCAAGAAAGTCAAGGATCAAGACGGAAATGATGTTTTGGATCTGCCATGTCACATCCACACCAAGAAGGATGAAGAGGGTAATTTTATTTACCCAAAGCATACCACTCGACAGTGCCGGCTCCTAATCCAGCAGTTCCAAGGAAAGCAGTCCAAGGATAAGGAAAAAGAGTCGGACAGAGTCGAGGACAAGGAAGACAGTGATGATGGATACCCCCAAGTCAATTCCACCCTGATGATTTTTGCCGATGTCGAAAGCAAAAGTCGACTGAAAGTCATTAACCGAGAGGTGAACATGGTTGCCCCGGCAACGCCCAGTTACCTGAAGTGGTCTCAAACTGCCATCACATTCGACCAATCTGATCACCCGACGCACATTGCCACCCCTGGGAGGCAAGCTTTGGTGGTCGACCCAATTGTTGAAGGCACTCGACTGACTAAAGTCCTGATGGATGGTGGCACTGGCTTGAACATACTGTATGCTGAAACAATGAAAGGAATGGGCATTCCGATGTCCAGGCTCAGCACCAATAACATGAGTTTCCACGGAGTCATTCCTGGGAAGAAAGCCCAATCACTCGGCCAGATCGCTCTTGATGTGGTTTTCGGTGATTCAAAGAATTACCGCAAGGAAAAGTTGACATTCGAGGTTGTGGACTTCCAAAGTGCTTATCACGCCATTTTGGGCAGGCCAGCTTACGCGCGCTTCATGGCCCGGCCATGTTACATGTCTCTCAAACTGAAGATGCCTGGGCCCAAAGGTGTGATCACTGTTACAGGCAATCGGAAGAAGGCGGAAGAGTGCTTTCAGAAGGGCTCAAAGATTGCAGATGCTCAGATGGCAGTGGTCGAGCTGCAAGAGTACCAAAAGACTACCGATCGAAGCGAGTTGCTACGAGCCAAGAAGCCTGCTTCAGAATCAGCTTTTCAGTCGTCCGGTGAAACAAAGACAGTCCACATTCACCCGACCGACCCCGATGCTGCCCCGACTCACATCTCAACGACGCTTGACTCCAAATAGGAAGAAGTGCTCATCCAGCTCCTCCGTGAGAACTGGGACATCTTCGCATGGAAACCCTCTGACATGCCTGGAGTTCCCAGAGGGCTGTCTGAGCACCGTCTATGAGTCGACCCGAAGTTCAAGCCTGTGAAAGAACATCTTCGATGGTCCGCCGTCCAGAAGAGGAAAGCCATTGGCGAGGAGGTGGCTCGGCTCTTAGCAGCGGAGTTCATCCGAGAGATTTACCACTCTGAGTGGCTCGCCAATGTCGTCATGGTCCCCAAGAAGGACAAGTCACTTCGCATGTGCATTGATTTCAAACATATCAATCGGGCCTGCCCGAAAGATCATTTTCCTCTCCCTCGCATCGACCAAATAGTCGACTCGACTGCGGGGTGCGAGAGATTGTCTTTTCTAGATGCTTATTCCGGGTACCATCAGATCCGTCTGTATGGACCCGACGAAATCAAAACAACTTTCATCACCCCATTCGGATGCTTCTATTATGTCACCATGCCGTTCGTCCTCAAGAACGCCGGAGCCACGTTCATGAGAATGATTCAGAAGTGTTTACTCACTCAAATCAGTCGGAATGTGGAGGCATACATGGATGATATTGTGGTCAAGTCACGCAAAGGTTCTGACCTGCGAGCTGACCTTGCCGAAACCTTTGCCAACCTCAGGAGGTATGATATCAAGCTCAATCCATCAAAGTGCACATTCGGAGTTCCAGGTGGAAAGTTACTCGGTTTTCTCGTTTCCGAACGGGGGATCGACGCCAATCCTGAAAAAGTTGGCACCATACTCCGGATGAAGCGTCCCGTTCGTGTGCACGATGTCCAAAAGCTTACAGGCTGCTTGGCTGCCCTAAGTCGATTCATTTCTCGCCTCGGTGAAAAGGCGTTGCCCCTTTACCGACTGAAGAAGAAGTCTGACAAGTTCGAGTGGACTCCGGAAGCTGATGCAGCATTTGCAGAGCTCAAAGCTCTGCTCTCCACCCAGCCGGTGCTTGCTGCCCCAATCAGCAAAGAGCCTCTGCTGCTTTACATTGCAGCCACAGGGCAAGTTGTTAGCACAGTACTTACGGTCGAGCGGGAAGAAGAAGGAAAGGCCTTCAGAGTTCAGCGCCCAGTCTATTATGTGTCTGAAGTTTTGACACCTTCAAAACAAAGATACCCTCACTACCAGAAGCTTGTATATGGTATTTATATGACCACCAAGAAGGTTGCACATTACTTCTCTGACCACTCCATTACAGTCGTCAGCGACGCCCCACTGTCAGAGATTCTGCATAACAGAGATGCAACTGGTCGAGTGGCCAAGTGGGCGATTGAACTCCTTCCCTTAGATATCAAGTTTGAAGCAAAGAAGGCTATCAAGTCCCAAGCAATCGCAGATTTCATCACCGAGTGGATTGAACAGCAACTTCCGACTCAAGTTCACTCAGAGCACTGGACCATGTTCTTCGATGGATCTAAGATGCTGAATGGTTCCGGTGCTGGGGTAGTTCTAGTCTCCCCCCGAGGAGATAAGCTCAGATATGTTCTCCAGATTCACTTCGATTCCTCCAACAATGAAGCAGAGTATGAAGCACTTTTGTACGGGTTGCGCATGGCCATTTCACTCGGCGTCCGTCGCCTCATGGTCTATGGCGACTCAGATTTGGTGGTTAATCAGGTGATGAAGGAGTGGGACGTCAGAAGTCCAGCTATGACTGGTTATTGCAATGCAGTGAGAAAGCTAGAAAAGAAATTCGAGGGGTTAGAGCTTCATCACATCCCCCGACTGAAAAATCAAGCAGCTGATGATTTGGCAAAAATAGGCTCCAAGAGAGAAGCCATTCCCAGCAATGTGTTTCTGGAGCACATCCGCTCGCCGTCAGTCTAGGAGGATCCTTTCACAGAAGAAGCCCCACAACCGAAAAGTGCCACAGATCCGACTGAAGTCGAAGTTCCTGCTGTGGTCGACCTAATCATGGAAGTCTTGGCAATCACTCCCGACTGGACGATACCGTACATCGCGTATATCCTAAGGAAAGAGCTCCCAGAAGACGAGGAAGAGGCTCGACAGATCGTCCGCCGATCCAAGGCCTTCACAGTCATAAAGGGGCAGTTGTATAGAGAAAGAGCGACTGGAATCGGTCAGAAGTGCATAACACTAGAAGAAGGTCGGATAATCCTTGATGATATCCACTCGGGGACCTGTGGCCACCATGCGTCCTCTCGGACCATTGTGGCTAAAGCATACCGAGCGGGATTTTACTGGCCTAGAGCAAATGAGATGGCAAAAGAGATAGTCGACAAATGTGGAGGCTGCCAGTTCTACTCCAACATGTGACACAAGCCTGCATCAGCCCTGAAGACCATTCCAGTCGTCTGGCCCTTCGCTGTCTGGGGACTGGACATGGTTGGTCCACTGAGAACAGGCAGGAGCGGATTCATGCATGTGCTTGTGGCAGTCAACAAGTTCACCAAATGGATTGAAGCCAAGCCTATCAAGAACCTCGATGCTGGCACTGCTATCAGTTTCGTCAGAGGACTAACATTCAAATATGGAGTCCCTCATAGCATCATCACTGACAATGGGTCAAACTTTGATTCGGACCAGTTCAGAGCTTTTTGCGCCTCTCAAGGCACACGAGTCGACTACACGTCGGTCGCGCATCCTCAGTCAAATGGACAAGCTGAAAGAGCAAATGGTTTGATTCTCAAAGGACTGAAGCCTCGGCTGATGCGTGATCTCAAGCACGCGGCAGGTGCTTGGGTCGACGAGCTTCCGTCAGTTCTGTGGGGATTGAGGACCACCCCTAACCGGTCGACTAGAAGAACTCCATTCTTTTTGGTTTATGGAGCCGAAGCGGTTCTGCCAAGTGATCTTCTTCACAACGCACCCCGAGTCGAGCTTTATACCGAAGATGAAGCAGAACAGGCCCGGCAAGAAGCAGTCGACCTCCTAGAAGAAGAGAGGGAGATGGCCATGATCAGATCGACCATTTATCAGCAAGACTTGCGTCGATTCCACGCCCGGAATGTGAAGAGTCGAGCCTTCCAAGAAGGAGATTTGGTCCTCCGAGTGGATCAACAGAAACCACACAAGCTTGCTCCTACTTGGGAAGGCCCCTTCATCATCACCAGAGTCCTCCACAATGGAGCGTATCACCTCTACAATGTTGATCGCCAGATCGACGAGCCTCGAGCTTGGAATGCGGAACTACTCCGCCCCTTTTACACTTGAGCTCTCCCTTGGACGATATGTAATAAGAAAAATTCCTGCAGTTCGTTTTTATCAAAGGCAAGAGTGTTCCATCAATTGTTGTCACTTTTGTTTACATACGGAATCCCCCAGTGGGTGACTTAGCTGCGAATCCGTTTCGCCTAAGTTTGAAAAAATCCTACCGAGTGGAGAGCGATCCTCCCACTCGGGGGCTTAGCTGCAGTCCAGCACTTGCCTAAGTTCTCTCACTTAGAGACTTAGCTGCGGTCCGGCACTCGCCTAAGACCCCCAGTGGGTGACTTAGCTGCGAATCCGTTTCGCCTAAGTTTGAAAAAATCCTACCGAGTGGAGAGCAATCCTCCCACTCGAGGGCTTAGCTGCAGTCCAGCACTTGCCTAAGTTCTCTCACTTAGAGACTTAGCTGCGGTCCGGCACTCGCCTAAGTTTGAAAAAATCCTACCGAGTGGAGAGCGATCCTCCCACTCGGGGGCTTAGCTGCAGTCCAGCACTCGCCTAAGTTCTCTCACTTAGAGACTTAGCTGTGGTCCGGCACTCGCCTAAGTTTGAAAAAAATCCTACCGAGTGGAGAGCGATCCTCCCACTCGGGGGCTTAGCTGTAGTCCAGCACTCACCTAAGTTCTCTCACCTAGAGACTTAGCTGCAGTCCGGCACTCGCCTAAGTTTGAAAAAATCCTACCGACTGGAGAGCAAACCTCCCACTCGGAGGCTTAGCTGCAGCCCAGTGCTCGCCTAAGTGTTTAAATCCTACCGAGTGGAGAGCGATCCTCCCACTCGGAGGCTTAGCTGCAGTCCAGCACTCACCTAAGTTCTCTCACTTAGAGACTTAGCTGCGGTCCAGCACTCGCCTAAGTTTTAAAAAAAATCCTACCGAGTGGAGAGCGATCCTCTCACTCGGGGGCTTAGCTGCAGTCCAGCACTCGCCTAAGTTCTCTCACCTAGAGACTTAGCTACAGTCCGGCACTCGCCTAAGTTTGAAAAAATCCTACCGAGTGGAGAGCAAACCTCCCACTCGGGGGCTTAGCTGCAGCCCAGTGCTCGCCTAAGTGTTTAAAAATCCTACCGAGTGGAGAGTAAACCTCTCACTCGGAGGCTTAGCTACAGCCCAGTGCTCGCCTAAGTACAAGACTCGACCCAATCCGCGAGTCGACCGCTACCTTCTCCCTCGGAGCTGCGTCGCAAATACAAGATTATTCTGAGTGAAGATCAAGTTCCACTCAATGAATCAAACCGTGAAGATATCCAACGAGAAATCAAGTTCAGAAAAAGCCCAAAAGGTCCCAGACCTCAAAGTACTCGAGCCCTCGGCTCGGCGGAGTTTAAACGGTTACAAATCCACTCGGCATCCCGAGGTAAATTCAAAGTTTTTCACTCCTCGGGAGGATTACTGGAAGGGGCGACGAACTCATCCAAATCGATCCCGTCGGCGATACGGGTGGCAGCGGCGATGAAAGTCTCCATGAAGTCTTGAAAGCTGTGCTTCCTGGTATTTGCAACTTGGATGGCCGCCAGCTTTTCTTCTCGCGCCTCCTTGCAATGGACGCGGACCAGAGACAGAGCGACATCAGCACCACATCTAGCAGAAGATTTCTTCCATTTCGCCACTCGACCTGGGACTTCGTTAAGTCGAGCCATCAGAGACTCGAGGTCGTTCTGAAGCGTCATCCCAGGCCAGAGTGATGTGTCGATCCGCGACATTGCAACTTTCAGCTGAGCCAGATAATCAACGACGCTGGCAACACGAGACTCCAGTCGGAGCACGTTCATGGCAGCCTCGTCCTTCACAAGAGAGTTAACAGGGTCCAAGCTTGGCTCCACTCGACTGGTCTCCTCTTCAAAGTTCTGACAGAATTCTGCAAACACGATTCAAGAGTAAGATAGTGGCCCTACGCAGGCTTGGCAAACTGCAAGACAGTCGGGGCAGAGTAATTACCTTCGAGCATGACGAACAACTTCTTGGCAAGTCCACCGAGATAAGCTTCCAGATCTTTTACCTTCCCCACCAGCTCACCCGCCTTGTCGTGCAGAGCCATCTTCTCCTTCTTCAGTCGACTGGCATCTCGATTAGCTGTCTCGAGAGCGGTTTTCAGTCTGGAGTTCTCCTGTTCAAGAGCTCCGACCGGAGCCAATTTCTCCTCTGCAAGCTTCGTTTTGCTTGAGGCCTCCTTCTGTGCCTCTGCAAGGTCTTGGTCCTTCTTCTTCAGAGCTTCCTCCAGTTTATCTGTGGCGCGTCGAGTGGAACCAACATCAAGAATGGACAAGAAAGAAAAGCCACCCGTTAAGAATAGAGAACCTCACCAGCCATACCTTTCGCTTCTTCTTGCGGCTTCCTCAAATTCTCCTAAGCAAGCTTCAAGTTAAGGTTGAGCTGGATCTGCTGATTCTCCAACTCAGTATAGAGAGCTACAAGTTTGCAAGATTTCTGTAAAAAGGAAAATCAGTCGACAGACGTCCAAGATAAGTTGCTTCCGAGTAACTAAGAGACAATGATGACGTTTCTAAGACCACAGCCGAATCAAAAACATTCGACAGTAGTCTCGGGGACTACACCCAGTGGGTGCACTCAGCGTGCCCCCACTGGTTCGACCAAAAAAAAAAGTCGACTGCCAGCAGTCGACCGGATACAATTCCACTCGACCGGATACAGCTACAGCAACACAATGTAAAGACTACAGTCGACTGCCAGCAGTCCACCGTAGTCTCGGGGACTACACCCAGTGGGTGCACTTAGCGTGCCCCCACTCGTCCAAAGGATTGGCAGACACACCCAGTGGGTGTACAGATACAGATACGAAAGATCTTCGGAAAAGAGACTCTTCAAACAGCATATCACAACAGACCAAGTGTCGAGTCGACTGACCTGGACGTTGCTCTGAAGAGCCGAACTCGCGTCATAGGCTGCTTGGCTGGCCTCCCGAGCCATCTTCACTTGCTCCATCATGATCCCCGCCTGGCGTATAGCCTCCTTTGCAGCAGCCGCTTGGTCCTCAGGGACGGGGTACGCAGGAAAAAGCGAAGGTGGATCTGCAGTCAACGTCGAGGGCCGCGCACTCGCCAGAGGAACGGCGAAGGTCACAGAAGCCCGAGTGGTGTCACCACCATCCCGAGCCACGGCCTCGGACGCCGGAGCAGATTGGGGGGTCTTGTCAGCCGACGCCCTCTTGTGCCTCCTCACTCTCAACGGACCATCATCGTCGTCATCCGGGAGGTCGATAACATGAGGAGGAGCTACAAGGAAAACATTCAATCGACCAGAGTAGCAATAAAGGTTCAGTCGACTCAAAGGCAGGACGTCAGCAATCGTACCAGGGTTGGAGGTAACAGCGTCCTCCATCTCTTGGTCGTCGTTCCTGGCGGAGACCTCAGAAGTAGCACCGCTGCAAATCTCGAAAGTCAATCAGTTGGTTCAGTGAATCGACCAAGGATCCGTCCACGGTCGACAAAGGAAAGCAAGTCTTATTATTACCCGGAAATGGTAGGAACAGCTATCTTCATCTTGGGCAGAGCCTTGGGCGGCTTGGATGGCGTCGCTCGTGGATGCTTGGGAGCCTTCCCAGTCGGCGGACGAGAAGAGGTCCGAGGGCGTTTCGACGACTGCCCAACAGGAGCAGTCGCCTTGCCACGTTCCCGCGCTGGATCATGGGTGAGCTTGGATCGCCCCTCCGGGCGGGGGGGTTCAACCTCCTCCTCCTCCCCTTCGCTGGAGAAGATGTCGTCGCCTCCCTCTCCCTCACCGTCGGACTCCCACTCGCCTTGGTCGTCCCCGCTCTCGCCTCCGCTCGCCTCCCCTTCCTCAGTCGACCCCTGTGCCCCGTTGGGCGTCGAGTACATCTCGGTGGTCGCCTGGAAAACGACAGACAAGACGAAGGTCAATCGACTTATTCAAAGAAGACCAATGCAGAAGACAAGATATCAGTCAGGAGCACAAAGACATACCTGGTCCACCTCATACGAGTTGTCGTGTGGGGTTACCCTCCTGGCTCCTTGGGGATTGTCTTTGTTCCCCGTGATGCTCGACAGCCACCCCTCCACCATCTCATCGGTGACCTCCTCCGGGTGGACCCGAGTGGTGTCGTCAAGACCCGAATACAGCCACATCGGGTGGTCGCGGGCCTGGAGTGGTTGGATGCGCCTTTGAAGGAAGACCTCCAGCAGGTCCATACCAGTCACACCCTCGCAGACAAGCTCAACCACTCGACCTGCCAGCACCTTGACTTGGGCCTTTTCCTCCGGCGCGACTTTCAGAGAGGCAGGCTTCTCGGCTCGGTCGAGGGAAAAAAGAGGAAGACCAGTCGACTGTCCTGGGGTCGCCTCGTCCTTGCAGTAGAACCAGGTCGACTGCCAGCCACGGACCGACTCCGGGAAGGTGATAGATGGAAAACAACTCTTCCCCCTCGTCTGGATCGCCAGGCCCCCGCACAGCTGGATCAGCTGCATCCTCTCGTCACTCGACTTAGCCTTCTTGACCGATTGAGAACGGCAGGTAAAGATGTGTTTGAAGAGTCCCCAATGGGGTCGACAACTCAAGAAAGCCTCACACATGGAGATGAAAGCAGCAAGGTAGACAATGGAGTTGGGAGTGAAGTGGTGGAGCTGCGCTCCAAAGAAATTCAAGAAACTCCGGAAGAAAGGATGGGGCGGTAGAGAAAACCCTCGGTCGATGTGGGTGGCTAGGAGCACGCACTCACCATCGCGGGGTTGAGGTTCGATCTCTCCCCCCGGAAGACGCGCGGCTTCGTGGGGAATGACTCCCCCCTTGACCATATCGTCGAGATCCTCTTGCCGGAGCACCGATGGCTTCCAGTCGCCCTGGATCCAACCTTTGGGCAGAGCGGTCCTAGAGGAAGATCCGCCCCGAGCTGACCTCTTCCCTTTCCCCGCCGCCGCCGCCTTCTTTGCGCGCTCCAGAGCGGAGGTCTTGCTCTTCGTCATCGTCGCCGGCGAAGTCTCGCATGGGCCTGCTGCGTTGGGGCAGGAATGGAGGTGGCGGAAGGACTTGCGAAGGGGGAGAGGCGGAAGAAAGGAGGAGAATAGAGCGCACTGCATGGAAACCCCGAGCCTGCGATTTATAAGAGACCGCTTCCGAGTGGCTGACTGGTAGGCCCAGGCTATCCAGTCAAATCCCGCAGCAGACGCGCGTGCAGTATGTGGGGAAAAAGACGACGCGGGGATCAAGGAGCTTCCGCTTTATCGCTTCCGATTACTGCGGCCGCTCCCGTCCCGCGCACTTCCCAAAATCCGAATCCCGCGACATCCGCGGCCCACAAAACAACTTGTCAAAACAGAAGACCCCGATCGCGCCGGCGCTCGGTATGTCACAAACAAAGAAATTCACTCGACGAAAGGCCTGGAATGGATCAAGGCGACTGAAAAAGGTTGGCAACATCATCCATGACGATTGACCCAAAACGAGGCGCTCACATAGCCCGAAGAACCAGTCGGAAAGATCTCCAACTCTTTCCCCACTCTAACCTCGATCCATTCGGGGGCTAATGATGAAGACATGTACCTAGGGTAGGGACACGGACCTGACCAAAGAGTCCTACCCTAGGACACCCCTAGGAGAAGTCACCTTTCAATCGACTTGAAGGTATCCCACTCGACGGGTTCAAGACACTCGACCAAGAAGCTATCACTCGACCATGAAGCCAACCACTTGACTGCCAGGAGACCTATAGTCACTCCGCAGGCAAACGGTCGGCTGTTAAGTAGTCTTTATGATCATTATAGCACTTTATTAGGGACGTTACCAGAAACGCCCAACCTTAAATATACCTTAAACCCTGCATTACTGAGGGCAGGAGGGGTCCGGCAAACTCTATATAAGCCACCCCCTCCTCAGTATGAAGGGTTCGCACCCCTGTATCCATACACGCATAATCCAGTCGACCGCCTCTGGGCTCCGAGACGTAGGGCTATTACTTCCTCTGAGAAGAGCCTGAACTCGTAAACCTCGCGTGTAACAACTTACCAATAGCTAAGATCTAGCTCTCCATATTCACCCCCTACATCACTGTCAGAGTTAGAACCACGACAAGATCTACTCTTGTACTACCCATATCATCAATATTAATCAAGCAGGACGTAGGGTTTTACCTCCATCGAGACGGCCCGAACCTGGGTAAAACTTCGTGTCCCTTGCCTCCTGTTACCATCCGGCCTAGACGCACAGTTCGGGACCCCCTACCCGAGATCCGCCGGTTTTGACACCGACACTCACGTCAAGGAGGTGCCCGAGGCATCCATGAGGCAGGGGCCCACGCCCAGGGGGGTGGGCGCGCCCCCCACCCTCTTGGACATCCCAGGACTCTTCTGGCCCAACTCTTTTACTCCGGAGTCTTCTTTTGGTCCATAAAAAATCATCAAAAATTGGCATGTCAATTGGACTCCGTTTGATATTCCTTTTTCTGTAAAACTCAAAAACAAGAAAAAAACAGAAACTGACACTGGGCTCTAGGTTAATAGGTTAGTCCCAAAAACCATATAAAATAGCATATAAATGCATATAAAACATCCAAGGTTGATAATATAATAGCATGAATACTTCATAAATTATAGATACGTTGGAGACGTATCACGGACACCTAACCCTAAGTGTTCGGATCAAAACTAATCTAAAGGAAGTTTTAACTGGATAGGACTTTTTCAATCGTGGCAAGAATCATGGCATTGATCTTTGTGCTAAGAATCGGATAGAGTAAAGAACAAACGGTTGAGTTCATACCCTAGCTTGGTGATGAACCTACTACGGCAGCAATGGCGGTGAAGATTTCCGTTGATGGTGGAGGACAGCAGCGATAGGAGGTCACTGGCGATGAGGAGACAATCTGGAGACCTCGAGTCGGCAGAGCTAGGCAAGCGCGGGTGAAGTGTTTGGAGAAATTCCCAAATTTTTAGCCCGGGTATATATATCCAGACTCTGTAGGTGTGACTGAGTGGAACAACTCGGAGGCACCGAGATGCAGAGTCGCAAGCGTTTGCTGCACCTCAGTGTGACCGAAGGGTTCAAATCGGTTGCACCAACATTAAGACCTAGATCAACTTAATGAACTCGGTATGACCGAATGGAATGGAGAGGTTATACCAAAATGCACTAAGAGGTTTTGGAAGTTAAGTCCTTGACAGATCGGTGACTCTGAGTGATCCTCACCCGGAGGGTTTGAATTCGACTTGTTCAAACTATGTGATGTAGCATGAATGGAGTTTAAGACGAGAAAAGCAGAGATAGCTAGAGGGAGTTCTTAGGCATTCTTGTCCATCCATTTGGCAAAAAGAAATAAGCCAAACAACCAAAGAAACTAACGGTTGTCCTCGAATGGGAAAAATATGAAACCAACATGCTCACACAATAAGATAGCAAATGAAATATGTGGAAAAACATGCACAAACACTCTAGCATCTATCAAGCAATTGGCGATGACTAGGTCATCTATATATGAGTATATTGACTGAGGAGTCAAATGAGAACAATTGATCGTAGGTCATACTCATCGTTTAAGCACAAGTGGGGTTACCACTTTTACATAAAGCATTGTTGTGTTCACACCATTAGAGTTTCTTTAGCTCAATTCTTGGAGCAAAGCTCCCCCTAGATGTGATATCCCCCATAAGAGGGATGAACTAACCTTGGGTTTTGTCGATGATGACTTCATGTAGGTGTTGAAGATGTAGATGCTCAATGTTGATGTAGATCATTTGGAGCAATCCATTGGAGTGAGTTGCACTTTCAATACCTACATGGGTTATTCCCACAAGGAATATACAAGGATATCCATAGAAATGGAGTGAAATTCACACAAGATGTTCTCCATGAAAGAATTAGGCTACCTTGTCCCTTGTCTTACCAACAAGAGGGTTTGTGACTCCATGAACTAGTGCAAGATGTGAAAGTTGATTGCACTTGTTCTTGCCCAATGAATATGAGTGAAGTATGTTGGCGGAGTCACCCTCAAGAAACTCTCTAGTTCTTCTTCTTTGAGATCCACATCATCTTGATGGGAATCCTTGGAGTTGTAGTCATACTTGATGAAGTAGAACTTGATGTAGTCTTGGCAACCCACTTGACCAAGGCCTTAGGAGCTTCCTGAAATTCATCAATCTCCTCTTGAAGCTTGTCCTTGCCTTTTAGCTTGTGGTCTTGTGGTGGAAGATCATATTGAGCTTGTGTTCCCTTGAAAGCAGTGGGATCATACTTCTCTTGTTAAGGAACAAACTTCATATTGGGGTATTGATCTTCTTCCCACTCAACTCCATTGGCATTGAACTTGCGTTCAAAACCAACACCTTGATTCTTCCGGTGCCTTCCTTGCTTGCGACAATTTCCTCAAATTGCTTACTCCCGACAAGGCTCCCGACAAGGATCTATAATTCCCTTCAATAAGCAATTTTCTTGATCAAGTATAACTTGGCTAAGAGAATCATTAGTGGAATCAAGAGAACTACTAGAAGCAACAACATTGGATTTAGCATGATTATTGTTGCTACTAGAAGAATCTTTCTTACTCTTGTTGCTAGATTTTACTTGTGGCATGTAAATAGACAAGAGTACATGCTTGGCAATGTAAGAAGAACTTTTCTTATAAAGAGCATCATTGATAGCTTTTAAGTACCCATGCTCTTGCTCTAGATTGAGCTTTTCAAAGCATAGCTTCTCATGAGTCTTTAAAAGCTCTCGATGATCCTCTAAGGTAGTTTCATGAGCTAACTTAAGAGTGTTTAGTCCTTTAGTTAGATGCTCAATTTCCTTCTTATCATCGACATTCGTTTTATCTTGATTAGCATGATTAATAGCAATTTTATCATAGGTTTCATCACTAGAGTTGTCATTAAGTAAATCGTCATCACCTAGAAATCATTTTCATCACTATTGAAATCAACATACTCGGGGTGTGATACCTTGGGACCTTTTGCCATGAAGCATCTTCCAATCCCTCCATTTGGTGAATCAAATATGTCATAGGAGTTGGATGACACAAGTGTGAGACCGGCAACACCTTCATCTTGAGTATATTCGGAGCCGGAGTGGTAGCTTCTCTCGGAGTGGTTGTCGGAGTCGGAGCCGGATACCCATTCACCAACATGAGCTTGATGTCTTCGTCTTGTGTAGCTCTTTGATGATTTGTCCTTCCTTTCCGAATCCTTGCTTCTGCGAGAGGATCTTCATTCATAACGATCATCTCTACTCCTTATTTCTCTTGGTGGTGATTCTTCTCTTTTGCTTCTCCTTTTAGGTGAGTCTGCTCTTCTTTTGTAGGGAGCAGTACACTCACTAGAGTAGTGTCCAGGTTTTCCACAATTATAGCAATTGCAGTCACGACTAGAAGATCTTTTGCCATGGTAGGACCTTGACTTGGAAGTTCTTTCTTTGTTTCTACTCTTGTAGAACTTGTTGAAGTTCTTCACCATTAGGCTCATTTCTTCATTGAAGACTTGTTTCTCACTTGATAATGTAGGGGAATCACATGAAGCTTTGTAAGCACCACTAGACTTTTTGTGAAGCTCTTCCTTCTCCTTGAGTGACATCTCGTGAGCAAAAATTCTACCAATGACTTCTATTGTCTTGAGATCTTTGTAATTGGGCATCATTTGGATCAATGTGCACACGGTATCATGCTTTCCATCCAAGGCTCTTAGGATCTTCTTGATGATGAATCTATCGGTCATCTCTTCACTTCCTAAGCTGGCAATACCATTTGTGATGAGAGCAAGCCTAGAGTACATTTCAGCGACACCTTCACCATCCTTGATTTTGAACATGTCAAGTTGACTTTGAAGCACATCCAATTTGGATTCCTTGACAGACTCGGTACCTTCATGCATATCAATCAAAGTATCCCAAATTTCCTTTGCATTCTCAAGGTGGCTGATTTTGTCGAATTCTTCGGGGCACAATCTGTTGAAGAGGATATCACAAGCTTGAGCATTGTATTGCAACATCTTTAATTCTTCCACAGTTGCCTCACGGTTTGGTTCTCTTCCATCAAAGAATTCACCTTGCAAACCAATATACACAATAGCCCAAATGGTGGGGTTATGTCCAAGAATATGCATTTTCATATTATGCTTCCAACTAGCAAAATTAGTACCATCATAGTAAGGACCTCTACGGTGGTAATTTCCCTCACTAGATGCCATACTCTCTTAGGTTGTGAAACCAAGGTTATGATCACCAAAGCTATAGAAATCAAGGAAAATGGAGACCAAAGCTCTGTTACCACTTGTAGGATCAAAAGTAGGTCTGGACGGGGGTGATTAGACTACTTGACCAAATAAAAACCTAGCCTTTTCCCAATTTCAAGTCTTGGCAGATTTTGACAACTTAGCACAAGTCAAGCAATCAACCTACACATGCAATTCAAAGAGTATAGCAGCGAAATGTAAATCATTGCATATGAAGGTAGAGGGAGGGATTTGGAAAGGCAAACACAATGTAGACACAGAGATTTTTGGCATGGTTCTGATAGGTGGTTCTATCGTACGTCCATGTTGATGGAGACTTCAACCCACGAAGGGTAACAGTTGCACGAGTCCATGAAGGGCTCCACCCATGAAGGGTCCACGAAGAAGCAACCTTATCTATCCCACCATGGCCATCGCCCACGAAGGACTTGCTTCACTTGGGTAGATCTTCACGAAGTAGGCGATCTCCTTGCCCTTACAAACTCGTTGGTTCAACTCCACAATCTTGACGGAGGCTCCCAAGTGACACCTAACCAAACTAGGAGAGACCACTCTCCAAAAGGTAATAGATGGTGTGTTGATGATGAACTCCTTGCTCTTGTG
The DNA here is from genome assembly GCF_003073215.2 of Triticum urartu. Classification (NCBI taxonomy): domain Eukaryota; kingdom Viridiplantae; phylum Streptophyta; class Magnoliopsida; order Poales; family Poaceae; genus Triticum; species Triticum urartu. The sequence continues at coordinate 151,591,847 of NC_053026.1, read as the reverse complement.
CTTTGAAAGATACTCTCCCCAATACTCAACTCTCTCTCACAGATTTGGCTATGGTGGAAAGATGATTTGAGTGGAAAGCAACTTGGTGAAGGCTAGAGATCAAGATTCTTGTGGTTGGATTGGAATGTCTTGGTCTCAACACATGAGTAGGTGGTTCTCTCTCAGAAAATGAATGCTGGAAGTGTAGGCATGTTTTGATGGCTCTCTCACACATGGAGAGGAGGGTGGAGGGGTATATATAGCCTCCACACAAAATCTAACCATTACACACAAAAGAGCCAACCCGGTCAGACTGAATGTATAAACTCGGTGAGACTGATTTAGTTCAAAATGTGAACGTTAGACTTTTCGGTGGGACGACATGATCAACTTGGTGGGATCGATGAGCTAGGGTTAGGGCAAAACATGATCTTGGTTTGATCGATTACTTCAACTCGGTGAGACCAACTTTAGTAACAAGCAAACAGAGAGTTGGTCAGGAAACTCGGTGGGACCGATCGCTCCTTTCGGTAATACCAAAACGTTACGGAAGAGAAACAGAGAGTTTATAGTGCGCACTCGGTGGACCGATTGCTCATTTCGGTGAGACCGAAATGTTACAAAGGGAAACAGAGAGTTTGCAATCCCATCTCGGTGAGACCGAGATCCCTATCGGTGAGAACGAACTGAATAGGTTTCTGGCTATGGCTATGTCAAATGAACTCGGTGGCGCCGGATGAATCAAATCGGTGGGTGATGCATCTCCAACGTATCTACAATTTTTGATTGTTCCATGCTGTTATATTATCAATCTTGGATGTTTTATAATCATTTTATAGTCATTTTATATCATTTTTTTGGTACTAACCTATTAACATAGTGCCAAGTGCCAGTTCCTATTTTTTGTGTGTTTTTTACATCGCAAAAAATCAATATCAGGCGGAGTCCAAATGCCACGAAACCTTACAGAGAATTTTTATGGGTGAAAAGGAACACAACGGGCTCAAGATGCGCCTGGGGGGTGCCCCGGCGGGGGCACAACCCACCAAGGTGCGCCAGGAGGCCCAGGAGCGCCCTGGTGGGTTGTGCCCCATCGGGCCACCCCCCCGCAGGCGTTGTGCCCACCTCGGTTGCCCCCCAGACCACCTCTTTGCTCTATTAATACCCCAAAAATCCCATAACCCTAGGGGAGTCGATGAAATATTATCCAGCCGCCGCAGAGTCCAGAACCACTAGATCCAATCTAGACACCATCTCGGATCGGGTTCACCACCTCCATTGGTGCCTCTCCGATGATACGTGAGTAGTTCTTTGTAGACCTTCGGGTCCGTAGTTAGTAGCTAGATGGCTTCATCTCTCTCTCTCTCTTGATTCTCAATACAATGGTCTCTTGGAGATCCATATGATGTAACTCTTTTGCGGTGTGTTTGTTGGGATCCGATGAACTTTGAGTTTATGATCAGGTCTATCTTTTTATATCCATGAAAGTTATTTGAGTTTCTTTGAACTCTTATATGCATTATTGCTCATAGCCTCGTATTTCTTCTCTGATATTTGGTTTTTTTTGCCAACTTGATCTATTTATCTTGCAATGGGAAGAGGTGCTTTGTAGTGGGTTCGATCATACGGTGCTTGATCCCAGTGACAAAGGGAAACGACGTATGTATCGTTTCTACTAAGGATAAAATGATGGGGTCTATCTCTACATAGATAGATCTTGTCTACATCATGTCATCATTCTTATTGCATTACTCTGTTTCTCCATGAACTTATAACACTAGATGCATGCTGGATAGCGGTCGATGTGTGGAGTAATAGTAGTAGATGCAGGCAGGAGTCGGTCTACTAATCTTGGACGTGATGCCTATATAATGATCATTTCCTAGATATCATCATAATTATTTGAGGTTCTATCAATTTCCCAACAGTAATTTGTTTACCCACCGTTTGCTATTTTTCTCGAGAGAAGCCACTAGTGAAACCTACGGCCCTTGGGTCTTCTTTCTCATATATTTGCCTTTGCGATCTACTTTTCTCTTGCATTTATTTTCAGATCTATTAAACCAAAAATACAAAAAATACCTTGCTGCAATTTTTCCTTATTTATTTTATTTAGCGTTCGATCTATCAATTTACTACAAATTTATCTCACGTCCGTTTGCCACTTGAGGCACCGTACCCCGAAAGGGATTGACAACCCCTTTAATACGTCAGGTTGCGAGGATTTGTTATGTGTGCGCAGGGGCTGTTTATGTTGTGTTGCTTGGTTCTCCTACTGGTTTGATAACCTTGGTTTCATATCTGAGGGAAATACCTACCGCCGATGTGCTGCATCATCAATTCCTCTTTGGGGAAATACCGACGTAGCTTCAAGTGACATCAATGAGGTCGAATTTGACTTTAGGTTTAGGACATATTTGGATTTGAGAAAATGGTTGAGGGCTTTGGAGCATATCACTATACATTTTGAGCAAGTAGACCATTAAGCAACATCTTATCCCCTTGTAGTACTGGCTTTCCTATGGACTCAATGTGATCTTGGATCACTAAAATAAAAAGGAAGAGTCTTGAGCTGTTGCCAATATTTGTCCTTAGCATTTTGAGGGGTCCACATCTCTAGTCCATGCCATGCCAATCATTGAACTTACTGAAATAATCATCTCTAAAGGATATTAGTTCAATGAGCTATATGTTGTTATGAATTACCAAAACCACTCAGGGATTAGTTGCATTTTCAGCTCTCCTTCTTGGATGCCTACTCCGTGTACCACAAGATATTCATGTCCAAGGAAGACGAGCAGAAGACCGCGTTCATAACCCCATGTGGCATAGACTGCTTTGTATGAATGCCCTTCAGGTTAAAGAGCGCCAGGTCCACCTTTGCAAGAGTCGTGCAGATTGGTTTTGAGCCTCAGCTGCATAGGGATATTGAAGCTTAGATGGATGACATCGAGGTCAAGACCAAGTACAGATCAACTATATTCAAGATTTGGAAGAGATCTTTGCAAATATGCTCAAGATCAACCTGAATCTTAATCCAGATAAGTGTGTTTGGCGATCCCTTCGGCAAGCTACTTGGCTTCTTTGTGTCTCACCGGGGGATAGAGGCCAACCTCGACAAGATCAGAGCAATTGAGCAGATTCAAGCACCCAACACTATCAAGGATGTGAGGCGTTTAACTGGATGTGTTGCCACGCTGAGCAGGTTCATCTCCAAGTCTGCTGAGCATGCCCTACTGTTCTTCAAAAAATTTAAGAAGATATGGCCCATGAAGTGGACCCCGGAGGCGGAAGCAGTGCTGCAAGACCTAAAAACCTACCTTTCCTCTGTTCCCACCATGGTTGCTCCTAAATGACAAGAGTCATTGCAGCTATATCTAGTAGCAACCAATAAAGTGGTTAGTGCAGCCCTGGTGGTGCAGCGGGAAATGGAAG